>NW_028270176.1:76201093-76501093 GCF_037043375.1 Chiloscyllium plagiosum
AATTAATGTTATTTCTGCAACTATAAATTCTGATACAGAACAGGAATGAGAAAATATATATTCAGCAAAAAGAAAATGGTATGTTAGCATGAGACGTGATTACAGAACAATGGTGGATGTGTGGGCAAACAGGAAAAACATCTGTTTCCCTGCTTACACGGAGACACAGGAACAAACCCTAATCAAAGAGGTCAAAGTGGCCTCTGGATAGAAATAGATGCTGATAGAAGAAAAGATATGCCTAATCAATAACCTACGGTAGACTGACATCAAACACCCTTATGGGAGTCAGAGATAAGAGTTTGTCACGGACAAGACAGGATAAACAGAAGTTGTGGGATCAGTCTTAAGGAAATGAGTGACGTAAGCAAAGCAGGGAACAAATAATGGAATAAGGAAAACATATGGGAAAAGAAACTGTATAAATTGCAAGAGTTCACTGGGATACACTGTGCAATTCTAATTGCCGTACCTGGCAATTGGACAGGGCACCCACTTGCAAGTGTACAAATAAATGACTGATTCAGATATTTGGTCTCGGACTGAAATTATTAAAGTGAGTGAGCTTTTGTTTCTCACAATTGGGGGCTCGTGTCCAGGATTTTCTTCCATCACCGGGGGGAGTGGCTGGCCTTGGACACTGGGAAGACGCGTCCCTTTCCCCATTGAGGAGCGGTCTCATGTCCCGGTTTGGTCTGCTCCCTTGGGTGACTGATGTGAATCCTATAAGAGAGACATCTGAATCAGACAGTGATAGGAGCTCGATAGAAGATACGGTGACAAAAGGAGCCAGGTAACTCTGTGCACAGACCAAGGTAAGAAAATTGACTTTTAAGTATTGCCTTGGTGGCCGGGATTGAGTTTTAGTAGTTAATAAGGGACTAACGAAGGAACTCAATATGGATTGCGCTGTGGGCAAGGAAAAAGCCTCCGGGGAAACAAAGTAAGGAAACGGCAATGGAAATGGAGGCGGGGTCCCTTACAACATTCCTCCGGAAAGTCCTTTGTGCAGGATGTTGTGGAAATTGGCAAAATGATACTTGTACAAGGGAGAAAGATGATTAAATATTGTTGCTTTGTATGGACTAAGGACTCCATTCTTCATCCCGCTGTCTTCTGGCCAAAGTACAGATCGGACGAAGACTGGGTTTGTGAATATCTGAGTTTATATGTCAATGTGAGAGAGAGAGAGAGAGAATGTAAAGAGCTGTACAGCTGGTAGGAAGTTTAACCCTTTGTGATTTGGTTTGAGTGAACATTTGTTTGTTGGTGATTGAATGTTTGTGTTTTATTCCCTGGAGCTTGAGTTCCAGGACTGTTTTGAATCTGATTTTTGTTATGGAAACTTAACATGATTTCTTTTAAGGTTAGGGATTCTATTGAGATTATGAAGAAAAAAAGGAATGATAACTCCTGTTCTTTTTACAGATCATGACTGCCTTACTATCAGTTTCTAACTAATCTCTCTTATCTTTACATAACGGCGATTTATGGAGGACAGTTGAAGTTTCAGTTCAACATTAGATTGTAGTAAAAGCAAAATTCTATTGTTAATATCTGTGACCTTGGATTCAGCCATTGTTCATGGATTAGAAGTTTTTTTTAAAAAAAACTTGAGTAGACAAATTCTTTTAAGGCAAGCTCTGATTATTTTACGACCTATAGTATTGTAATTGAGCAATGATTGGTCAGGACTATTTAAGAAAACTAATTTTGGATCTAAATTAAAGGACTAAAACTGGGTAATTACAGTGAATTGCAAAATTGGGAACTGTATGCATTTTGCATTTTAACTATTAAATACTGAAGAAATGAACGTAAATATATATAAATATATTTATAAGTTAGGAACAGGCTTTAAAGGTTAGTCAAGCATGAATTGATGAATTGGTGTTTGAAGTTATGGGGAGCTAGAAATATTGCAATATTTCTTTAAAAAAAAGAAAAAGGGGAAGAACGTAATGACTTATCCCCTTCGGGAGGTACCCATAGGGGACAAAGAGATTGGGTTTGTAAGTGCCCCCCTCACCAGTGGGGAGGTCAGAACATTTAAAAAGGAAATTAAGGGCCTGGTTGAGGATCCGGTGGGATTGTCTGAACAAATTGATCAATTTTTGGGGCCCAGTCTGTATACCTGGGCTGAATTAATGTCTATTTTGAATATACTATTTACTGGGGAGGAAAGGGGACTTATATGAGGAGCTGCCATTAAAATATGGGACAGGGAACACCCGATTGGAGATGGGGATGCTGGACAGGGAGAGGTGAAGTTTCCCCTCAGAGACCCCAGTGGGAAAACCAAAACCCGAAGCATAGAGAAGAAATGAGGGAATTGAAAGACCTGATTCTAAACGGAATAAGAGAGGCAGTTCCGAAGTCACAGAATTTGATTAAAGCCTTTGAAATTAGACAGGAGAAAGATGAGACTCCCTCAGCTTTCTTGCAAAGATTAAGGGACTCAATGCGGAAACATTCTGGAATGAACCCTGAGGACCCAGTGACACAGGGTCTGTTGAAAGTACATTTCGTGACAAGAGCATGGCCAGATATACCGAGAAAGATACAGAAGATAGAAGGATGGAGCGAAAAACCATTAGATGAATTGTTGAGAGAGGCACAGAAAGTGTTTGTAAAAAGGGAGGATGAGAGACAAAAACAGAAGGTGAAAATGATGGTAGCTACAGTAGATGAGGTAATTAAGGGGAGAATGGAACCAATAGTGAGCAACCGGAGCGACGGGAGGCAGCATGTAGGACAGAGAGGAAGAGGAAGAGGGAGAGGACAAGGGGGAACATTTGATAGAGGGTTTGAGCGACAAGGGCAGAGATGGAAGTCTCCACAGGCAGGATGCTATTATTGTGGAGAGATAGGGCATTTTAAGCGGGGGTGTCCTGATCTACAAAGGGAAGAAAGGGCAATTCCGCTTATGAATTATGATGAAGAATAGGGGTGTCAGGGGTTCCTGCCCTCGGGGGCCCACCAGGAACCCTTGATAAACTTTAAGGTGGGACCGTGTAGGGAGGAGGTAGTCTTCCTAGTAGATACGGGGGCAGCACGGTCATCGCTAAATTTTAAAACAAAGAAAGTAGAAATGTCGACACGGTCAATTATTGTTTCTTTGTTTCAGGGGTGAAACGGGAAGGATTTACTGTTCCAGTATCTGAACCTATGATGATAAGAGATCATAAGGATAGGGTCACAGGGGAACTGCTTGTATATCCTTGATATAGGAAGTAACTTACTGGGGAGAGACTTAATTATCCTTTTAGGACTGGAGATTGGAATTCAGGAAAAAGAATTAGTTGTACAACTGGCGATGTTGACAGAGGATGCAGAGAGAAAGATAGACCCTATTGTATGGGCTAGAGAAGGGAATCGTGGAAAACTACAGATCCCTCCCCTTACAATAAATTTAAAACTTTATTGCTGGAACAGCACAGCAGGTCAGGCAGCATCCAGGGAACAGGAGATTCGACGTTTCGGGCACAGGCCCTTCTTCAGGAATGAGCAGAGAGTGTTCAGCAGGAGAAGATAAAAGGTAGGGAGGAGGGACTTGGAGGAGGGGCGTTGGAAATATGATAGGTGGAAAGAGGTCAAGGTGAGGGTGATAGGTCGGAGTAGGATGGAGGCGGAGAGGTCAAGAAGAAGACTGCAGGTCAGGAAGGCGGTGCCGGGCTGGAGGGATTCGGCTGAGACAAGGTGGGGGGAGGGGGGATGAAGAAACTGGTGAAGTCCAAGTTCATCCCCTGTGGTTGGAGGGTTCCCAGTCGGAAGATAAGACGCTCCTCCTCCGACCGTCGGGTTGTTGTGGTTTGGCGGTGGATGAGTCCAATGACCTGCATATCCTCGGTGGAGTGGGAGGGGGAGTTGAAATGCTGTGCTACAGGGTGGTTGGGTTGGTTCGTCCGGGTGGCCCAGAGGTTCTCTCTGAGAGGTGCTCTCTGAGAGCACCTCTGGGCCACCCGGACGAACCAACCCAACCACCCTGTAGCACAGCATTTCAACTCCCCCTCCCACTCCACCGAGGATATGCAGGTCATTGGACTCATCCACCGCCAAACCACAACAACGCGACCGTCGGAGGAGGAGCGTCTTATCTTCCGACTGGGAACCCTCCAACCACAGGGGATGAACTTGGACTTCACCAGTTTCTTCATCCCCCCTCCCCCCACCTTGTCTCAGCCGAATCCCTCCAGCCCGGCACCGCCTTCCTGACCTGCAGTCTTCTTCTTGACCTCTCCGCCTCCATCCTACTCCGACCTATCACCCTCACCTTGAACTCTTTCCACCTATCACATTTCCAACGCCCCTCCTCCAAGTCCCTCCTCCCTACCTTTTATATTCTCCTGCTGAACACTCTCTGCTCATTCCTGAAGAAGGGCCTGTGCCCGAAACGTCGAATCTCCTGTTCCCTGGATGCTGCCTGACCTGCTGTGCTGTTCCAGCAATAAAGTTTCAACTTTGATCTCCAGCATCTGCAGACCTCACTTTCTCCCCTAATAAACTTAAAACGGAAAGGGGACGTTGTCTATTAACGACAATATCCTATTTCCATAGAAGGTAAACGAGGACTGCAGCCAGTAATTGAGGGACTGATTAGAGATGGACTGTTGGAGCCATGTATGTCTCCTTATAATACCCCAATTCTACCAGTGTGGAAATCTGATGGAATTTATCGATTGGTGCAGGATTTGAGAACATTAAATCGAATAGTACAGATCAGGCACCCAGTGGCTACACGTTATTAAGTAAGATCCCTCATGATTACTGATGGTTTAGTGTGATAGATTTAAAGGATGCCTTTTGGGCTTGTCCCTTGGCGGAGGAAAGATTTGGGACTATCCCCCTATGAAATCTTATTTGGATTACCTTATCTGGTAACGCAGGGAGAATTGCCAATTCCCGAAACTAAAGATTTGTTTTTAAAGAAGTATATACTGGGCTTGTCCTCCTCTTTATTTTTCCTCAGAAAACAGGTTCTATTGGCATAGACTCTGCCCCTTGAATTTGCTGTTCATCCCATCCGGCCGGGTGATTGGATCTTAATAAAATCATGGACAGAGACTAAGCTGCAGCCAGACTGGGAAGGGCCATATCAGGCTCTTTTGACTACCGAAATGGCAATAAGGATGGCGGAGAAAGGCTGGACTCATTATACTTGGATCAAAGGGCCAGTGGACCCTCCAGTTGAGGAAGAAGTCTGGACAGCCGAATCAACTCAAGACCCGCTGAAACTCAGACTAAAGAGACTTTGAGTAATTGACAATACAGTGGCGACGCGAGCGCGGGATTATTTCTGTAAGATTGTATATTAAGCCTTTTTGTGTTTTAGCATAATGATTAGAATACTGGGAATGCTTAGAGTTATGATGCTAGCCCTCTTGGTGTTAGGATTTTGTCACATATAATTTTCGTATGTATTATTAACGGTTCATGAGTCTGATAATCCACAAGTAATAGACACTGATGTATGCAGCTTAGTAAATTGTGGGGATGTATCTAATCAGAGACAATACCGCAACTCAGAGATGCATCTTAAGTCCAATGGGGATGGCCTCGGGGATGGTACCTGGTATAATGGTCTCGTCACAGTACACCGGGCCCCCTTCCGACCAGCACGCGATTGTCCCGATAAAACGTGTAACCCCATATATTTAACGATAAGGAAAACCACATGGCACTTATGAGATACAATTAAATGAAACATTTGGGATTGAAATGAAAGCAAATGGGAAGGAGTTTGTGGGCTGTTGTTTTCGAATTAGCGTAGGACAGGGAAAACGGGTAGAATTACTGGGTAATGAGATACAACCTTTCACCCCTCCCGATGATCCTAAAGTAGTAAAAATTATTGAGGTAAAGGATTTGAAACAGACCATTGAGATAGAAACTGGGTACGGGGATGCAAATGCCTGGGTTGAATGGGTAAAGTATACTGTAAAAAGTCTGAACAAAAGCAATTGCTATGGATGTGCCTCCAGTAGACCAGTGGCCCAGGTGGTTCCCTTTCCACTCGGGTGGAAGCGAGACAGGAAGGGCATGAAATGTATGATAGCCCTGTACCAGGATGAGACTGCATGGAATGATAGGAATTGTACCTCCCTATCTCTGATGTTCCCTCCCTTGGAGGAGAAAGATGTAAAAGTCCCCCCCACATTTTCCGCCGCAGTTGGAAATCACACGTCATGTGTGCGTAGATGAGGTACAAGTCGGTCGAGAGATTTGGGGAAGCTGAAATTATGTACAGAGATTAAGAATGTTACCGAAACGGAGAAGGGAGGGAACTACTCAGCACTAAAAGTTCCCCGAGCAGATCTGTGGTGGTACTGTGGAGGAAAAATATTGACACCCACCCTACCTCCGGATTGGAAAGGGATATGTGCAATTGTACAATTGGCAATTCCATTTACCTTGGCATTTGAGAAGGAAAAGATAGTAGGGAAAAAGAGAAGGGGTAAGAGATTACTGTTAGATACTTCTTTGGATGACAGGATTTATCTTGATTCGGTAGGAGTCCCTAGGGGAGTACCTGAATTCAAAGCTCGTTACCAGATTGCAGCAGGCTTTGAGACAGCTCTCTTTTGGTGGGCAACAATTAATAAAAATGTAGATTGGATAAATTACATTTTCTATAATCAACAGCGATTTATAAATTATACAAGAGAGGCGGTTAAAGGAATATCAGAACAGCTTGATGCGACAAGTAGGATGGCATGGGAAAAAAGAATGGCCCTTGACATGATTTTAGCAGAAAAAGGGGGTGGTGGTTTCTATCTTTACTTCCCTGATAGTAGTAGTCGGGGTATTGGTGGCCATTGGCTGTTGTGTCATACCCTGTATACGAGGGCTCAACCAAAGACTGATTGAAACAGCCTTGATGAAATGAATGCCCCTGAGGGGAAATTTGACAGAGGAACTTTATCAACTAAATAATAAGGAGATGAGTGAGACTAAGATGGATGAAATCTCTGAAATGATGCTTGCGAATTTTAGGAACAATGTTTAAAAAAAAAGGAGACAAAATGCAGAAGATAACAGATAGTAATGAAAAGAAAAAGGGGAAATTGTGGGATATAAATGAATTAATGTTATTTCTGCAACTATAAATTCTGATACAGAACAGGAATGAGAAAATACATATTCAGCAAAAAGAAAGGATATGTTAGCATGAGACGTGAATACAGAACAATGGTGGATATATGGGCAAACAGGAAAGCATCTGTTTCCCCCTTACACGGAGACACAGGAACAAACCCTAATCAAAGAGGTCAAAGTGGCCTCTGGATGGAAATAGATGCTGATAGAAGAAAAGATATGCCTAATCAATAACCTACGGTAGACTGACGTCAAACACCCTTATGGGAGTCAGAGATAAGAGTTTGTCACGGACAAGACAGGATAAACAGAAGTTGAGGGATCAGTCTTAAGGAAATGAGTGACGTAAGCGAAGCAGGGAACAAACAATGGAATAAGGAAAACATATGGGAAAAGAAACTGTATAAATTGCAAGAGTTCATTGGGATATACTGTGCATTTCTAATTGCCGTACCTGGCAATTGGACAGGGCACCCACTTGCAAGTGTACAAATAAACGGCTGATTCAGATATTTGGTCTCGGACTGAAATTATTAAAGTGAGTGAGCTTTTGTTTCTCACAGTGAAGGAGGATTCAAATCCCCACCTCAACTGGAAATTCATCAATGCACTCACACTGAGGAAAAGCCATTCATCTGCTCTATGTGTGGGAAGGGATTCACTCAGTCTTCCCAACTGCAGGCAGACCATAGAGTTCACCCAGATAAAAGAACTTTTAAAATGACAAGACTGTGGAAAATGCCATAGAAATTCTGGGCAACTGATGTGCCATTGACGTATTCGAACAGAGGAGAGACCATTCAGGAGTTCTCACTGCGGCATTAAGTTCAGGCAATCATTTCAACTCCCTACACACCAGCGAGATCACACTGGGTAGAGGCCGAGAACCTGCTCTGACTGCGGCATTCAGTCATCCAGCTGCAGATATATCGGCAAACCCAGACCGTTCCCCTGAGCCGAATGAGAAGGCATTCTGTACCATATGCTATGTGCAAAAACACCGGTGAGTTCACACAAGGGTGAGACCATTTTGTTGCGCTGTGTTTAGGGAGGGTTTTACTCACTCTTCTGCCCTACTGGGTGGCTAGTGAGTTCACACTGAGACCAGGCCTTTTAAATGTCCAGACTGTGGGAAGCGCTTTAAAAGTTCCAGGAAACTGATGTCCCACCAACATGTTCACAATGATGAGAAACCTTTCTGGGGCTCTCACTGCAGGACCAGGTTCAGTCAATCATCTGACATCAAACATCAGTGAGTTCACTCCAGGGAGAGGCCATTCACCTGCTCTGTGTGTAAGAAGGGTTTGCTCACTCATTCCACCTGCTGAGACACCGACGTGTTCATAACGAACTACAGCAATGAGATTGTGCTGTTAACTACATCCAGGCCCAAGCCATGTTCACTGAGTTTGTTTATGCTCAGGTTAATTAACCTGTGTGAGACAGGTTTAATATTTTGGATAAAAGTCAAATAAATTAGTTTTGCATTTGAGCATATTGAGCCATTTTAGCATCTCTGATGCAAGTTAGTTCCTTTTTGAAGGGATCACCCACACTGTGGCATTTCACCATTGGCCCTACTGAAGGTTGAAGGTTCATGGATTAAGAACTCCAGAAATGGACTGGAGGACAGTAAAGTTTCAGTATTTTAAGGAATAGCTGGTGAGAAATAAGAGAAGACATGACTGAAGTCTGGGATTTCCTTGTCAGTATAAGTCTGGAGTGAATGATACCTGACTCCCTGATCTGTCTGACATTCAACCAGGTTGGTACAAGATGGACTCAGTTTCTTCGAGAATAGGGACAAATATTCCTCACAACTGAAGGCAATAAATGTAGCCATTAGAGAAGTGGGAAGGTCTTTAAAAAAAGGTAGTGAATTATTGTTATAGAACTGAACAAAACCGAAATGTTGCTAAAAGAAAAACAAAATTGAACATTTCTGCCCTGCACTCGTCAGGATTAGAAGACAAGTAAGCAAACTGAAACAGGGAAAACCAATTGATGAGTGATAAGGATTGACATGGAGATGGAGCAAAAACTATCAGGATTTGGGTAATCCAAGATGGAGGATGGGAAAAGTTTTGGCTGTACGAACTGCTCGCTTTTTGGATTATTTTCGGTGTTAGAAGTGAGTTCCTCGAATTCCACAAGCAGTAATTACTGTTTTTTAAGCTGTTGCATTGTTTTGGAAGTTTGGGAGAAAAGATCCAAACAATGGCACTTTAAAAAGGAGGAAATGAACAAAGGTAGTGACCACATGGTCAGGGAGAGAGAGAGAGAGAGAGAGAAAGAAAGAATCTTACACTGCTAACTGACACAGCAGTAAATCTGCACAGTTACTGCCTTTGCTGTTTGAGTTCAAGTGTTTCCAGATGTTGGAGTACGTTGAAGACAAATCGACAAACAGTGAAATTCACAGCTGACGTTCGAGGAACCTATATTGGAGAGCACACAGCACAGGAGCAGATACATGCATGGTTTTTAAGTGTAATATTGCTGTCATTTTTAATAGTGAGTGTTTTTTTGAGATCTGTCCTTTGATTAAAATTTAAAAATATGAAACATAGATACTAAGTTAGCCTGGATTACTTTTTTTTAGTGCATAAGACTATGCTATTTTCTGTAGGTTGTTAAGGTACAAAGATGGCCTTGAGTGGAGTGATGTGCTCTTCCTGTCAGCTGTTGGAGATTATGGAGAGTCTCCTTAATACTGATGATTATATCAGCAGTAAGTGTGTTTGGTTCTGAATCCTATCAGATCGCATCGATCAGTTGGAGCGGCAGTTTGAGGCAATGAGGAATTTAAAGGAACTAGGGGCATCTGATGGATGGTAGTTTTAAGGAAGGGAGAAAAAGCAGGAAAATTAGGAGAGGGAGGCAGGTAGTGCAGGAGTCTCCTGTGGCTAACCCCATCTCAAACAAGTATGTTGTTTTGGAAAATGTAGGGGGCGATTGCCTTTCAGGAGAATGCAGCATGAACAGCCAAGTTTCTGGGACCGAGACAGGCTGTAATGTAACGAGGGGTATGTCAGGTACCAAGCGATCGATTGTGAGAGGGGACTCTCTAGTCAGAGGCACAGACAGATGTTTCTGCGGCCAACAGCGAGAAATCAGAATCATGTGTTGCCTCCCTGTTTCCAAGATCAAGGCAGAATATTCTCAAAGGGCAGTGGGACCAGCAGCAGGTCACTGTGCACACTGGAACAAATAACACAGGAAGGAAAAAGGATGAGATGCTGAAGAAAGGAGATAGAAAGTTAGGCAGGAGTTTTGAAAGGAGGTCCTCGAGGGTAGTAATATCTGGATTACTCCTGATGCTGTGAGCAAATAAGGCTAGGAATAGGAGGATCGAGCAGATGAACGTCTAGGAAAAAGTGAAGACTGCAGATGTTGGAGATCAGAGTCGAGAACGTGGTGCTGGAAAAGCACAACAGGTCAGGCAGCATTTGAGCAGAAGGAGAATCGACATTTTAGGCAGACGCCCCTCATCAGGAATGAGGCTGTGAGCCAAGGGGTGGAGAGATAAATGGGAGTGGCGTGGGCATGGGGAAAGGTAGATGAGAGAGCATTAGATGGATGGAGTTGGGGGTAAAAGTGAAATGTCGGAGGGGAGGGTGGAGTGAATAGGTGGGAAGGAAGATTGACAGATAGGACAGGTCATGAGGGTGGTGCCGATTTTGAATGTTGGGGCTGGGATTGGGGGGGATGGTGAGGGGGTGGAAAAATGAGGAAATTGGTGAAATCCACATTGATAGTGTGTGGTTTCAATGTCCCAAGGCAGAATGTGAGGCATTATTTCTCCAGGTGTCGATTGGTTTTGGGTTTAGTGATAGAGGAGGCCCAGGAACTGCATGTCCTTGGCGGAGTGGGAGGGGGAGTTGAGAGGTTTTCAGCCACAGTGGTGGGGTTGGTTGGTGCGCCTGTCCCGGAGATGTTCTCTGAAGCGCTCAGCAAGTAGGTGACCTGTATCCCCGATATAGAGGAGACTGCATCGGGAGCAATGGATACAGTAAATGACATGTGTGGAAGTGCAGCGAAAGCTCTGATGGATGTGGAAGGCTGCTTTGGTGCATTTGGGAAATGAGAGTTGGGTTTGGCGACACAGGTTTTGCAATTCCTGTGGTGAGAGAGGGAAGTGCCAGGAGGGAGGGTGGGTTGGTGGGATGTGGGGTGTGGACCTGACAAGGGAGTGGCGGAGGGAATGGTGTTTACGGAAAGCAGATACACCTGCTGTGGAGGGAAATACACCTCTGGTGCTGGGGTCCATTTGTAGGTGGCGGAAATGGCGGAGGATGATGAAATGTATCCGAAGGTTGGGGGGGGGGGGGTGGAACGTGTAGATCAGGGGGATTCTGTCCTTGTTTAGCTGTGGGAGCCAGTGGGTTTGTAGAAGATGTCAGTTTTGAGTCCGAAACTGTTGATGGAGATGGAGAGGCCCAGGAAGGGGAGGGAAGGTGGTATCCGAGATTAATGTGTAGCTGCGGAGCTGGTGTAAGGGAGAAAGATTCACATTTTAGATCATTGGAAGCTCTTCCTGAGTAGGAGTGACCCATATAAGAGGGATGAATTGCACCTGAATTGAAAAGGGACTAATACACTGGCAGGGAGATTGCTGCAAATACTTGGGAGGAATTAAATTAATAAGGTGGGCAGAGAGATGGGACCCAGGGCGATAGTGAGGAAAGAGATCAATATAACACTGGTACAGTTGGGAAAAGGAGCAAGTCAAACAGTCAGGGCAGGCAGGAACGAAGCAGAGAACAACGTCAGACTGATAAATCAAACTGCATTTTCATCAATGCAAGAGACCTAGCACGGAAGGCAGATGAACTCAGGGCATGGTTAGGAACGTGGGTCTGGGATATCAGAGCAATTGCAGAAATGTCGCTCAAGGATGGGCAGGACTGGCAGCTTCATGTTCCAAGATACAAATACTTCAGGAAGGATAGAAAGGGAGGCAGGAGAGGAGGAGGAGTGCCATTTTTGATCAGGGATAACATTATGACTGTAATTAGGGAGGATATTCCTGGGAATACATCCAGGAAGTCATTTGGGTGGAAGTAAGAAATAAGAAAGGGACTATTATCAATTTGAGATTGTACTATAGAGCTCCACATAATCAGTGGGGAATTGAGTAACAAATTTGTAAGGAGATCTCAGTTATCTTAAGAATAATAAGGTGTTATGGTAAGGAATTTTAACATTCTAAATGTAGACTGGAACTGGAATAGTGCGAAGGGTTTAGATTAGATTAGATAAGGTTAGATTAGATTAGATTAGATTACTTACACTGTGGAATACAGGACCTTCGGCATAACAAGTCCACACCGATCCTCCGAAGAGCAATCCACCCAGACCCATTCCCTTACGTTTACCCCTTCACCTAACACTACAGGCAATTTAGCGTGGCCAATTCACCTAACCTGCACATCTTTGGACTGAGGGAGGAAACCGGAGCACCCGAGGAGAGGAATTTGTTAAGTGTGTACAAGAAGATTTTCTGATTCAGTATGTGGATGTACCTACCAGAGAAGGTGCAAAGCTTGGGAAATAAGGCAGGGCAGGTGTCAGTGGGGGAGCACTTTGGTGCCAGCGACCATAATTATATTAGTTTTAAAATAGGACTGGCAAAGGATAGACAGGATCTAACTGTTAAAGTTCGAAATTGGATGAAGGACAATTTTGGCAGTATGAGGCAAGAACTTTGAAAATGTGATTATATGCGGATTTTTGCAGGTAAAGGGATGGTTCGAAAATGAGTAGGCTTCAAAAATGAGATAATGAGACAGTATGTTCCTATTGGGGTGCAAGGCAAGGATGGTAGGTGTGGGGAATGCTGGATGACTCGAGAAATTGAAGGTTTGCTCAAGAAAGAGAAGGAAGCATACGTCAGGTATAGACAGTAGAGATTGAGTGAATTCTTCAAGTATAAGGGCAGTAGGATTATACTTAAGAGTGAAATCAGGAGGGCAAAAAAGGGGCATGAGATAGATTTTGCAAATGGGGTTAAGGAGAATCCAAGATGATTCTACAAAAAAAAGCATTTAGGACAAAAGGGTAACTAGGGAGAGAATAGGGCCCTTCAAAGATCAGCAAGGCAGCCTATGTGACAAACTGCAAGAGATGGGATAGGGATATTAAAGGAGTATTTGCGTCAGTGTTTACTGTGGAGAAGGGCATGGAAGAAATAGAATGTGGGGAAATAGATAGTGACATCTTGAAAAATGTCCATATTACAGAGGAGAGGGTGCTGGATGTCTTAAAAGACATAAATGTGGGTAAATCCCCAGGACATGATCAGGTGTACGCTTGAACTCTGTAGGAAGCTAGGGAAGTGATTGCTGGACCCATTGCTGAGATATTTTTATCATCGATAGTCACGATGAGGTGCTGGAAGGCAGCAGGTTGACTAACATGATGCCACTATTTAGGAAAGGTGGTATGGAAAGCCAGGGTGCTGTAGCCCAGTGAGCCTGTTATCATTGGGGGCGGGGAGGGGGGGGAGGCGGGGGGGAGGTGCGTTGCAGTTGAAGGGAATCCTGAGGGACAGGATTTACATGTATTTGGAAAGGCAAGGACTGATTAGGGATAGTCAATATGGCTTTGTGCGTGGGAAATCAAGTCTCTCAAACTTGATTGAGTTTTTTGAATGAGGAGCAAAGAGATTTGATGAGAGCAGAGCAGGAGGCGTGATTTATATGAACCTCAGTAAGGCGTTCGACAAGGTTCCCCATGGGAGACTGGCTAGCAAGGTTAGATCTCATGGAATACAGGGAGAACTAGAAACTTAGATACAGAACTGGCTTGAAGGTAGAAGACAGAGGATGGTGGTGGATGTTTGATTTTCAGACTGGAGGCCTGTGACCTGTGATGTACCACAAGGATCAGTGCTGGATCCACTGCTTTTCATCATTTACATTTAAGATTTGGATGTGAACATAGAAGGTATATGTAGTAAGTTTGCAGATGACACCAACATTGTCGGTGTAATGGACAGCGAAGAAGGTTACCTCAAAGTATAACAGGATCTTGATCAGATGGGCCAATGGGCCAAAGGTTGGTAGATGGAGTTTAATTTAGATAAATAGAAGGTGCTGCATTTTGGAAAGGCAAATCAGGGCTGGGCTTACACACTTCATGGTAATTTCCTGGGGAGTGTTGTTGATCAAAGAAACCTTGGAGTTCATAGTTCCGTGGAAGTGTAGTCCCAGGAAGACAGCATAGTGAAGAAGGCATTGAGTATGCTTCCCTTTGTTGGTCAGAGCATTGAGTATTGGAGTTCGGAGGTCATGTTGCAGCTATACAGGGCAATGGTTAGGCCACTGTTAAAATATTGCGTGCAATTTCCCTCGTAAAGGAAGGATGCTGTGAAACTTGAAAGGTTTCAGAAAAGATATACAAGGATGTTGCCAGGGTTGGACGGTTTGAGCGACAAGGAAAGGCTAAAGAAGCTGCAGCTGTTTTCCCTGGAGCGTCGGTGGCTGAGGGGTGACCTTGCAGAGGTTTGTAAAATCATTGAGGCATGGATAGGATAAATAAGGTTTTCTTTGTCTAAAGGCAAATGTGACATTGATGTTCCAGGTGTGATGCAACTGGTTAAACCACTCGGCATTAAGCCTCACAGAATTCACTTAAGCACTACGGCTGAAACACAAACAAAAGAAAGTGGCATTAAGAATAACTAAACGATCGGAAAACATAACCTACTACTTGATACAGTAACTTACTAATTTCCTGTTCCAATATTGTAACATCTCATAAACACACCCCTTGGCAAAAACGTAAATTCAAACTCATATTCGTACAGGCAGGAGAGAACAACATCCAGAGAAATGCCCGAGTGCTCAGTTTGGAATCATTTACTGAAGCTTGCAACCTTCTGATACTCAAAACATCTTGGGAATGCTACAGCTAGACCAAAACTGGAAGAACCTGAACTGGCCACTCCTTTTCCATTGTTAAAGTTTTTTAAAGAAAAAGCTACAAACACTCTGGACTTTTTGGCACCTCTGCCCTTACAATCTCTCTTCAAAAAAACACAGGACAAAATAACATATTTAAGATAACAGCATCCTCCCATCACCACACTCCCACTCCCCCTGCCCCGACACACACACACACAAACAGTCTTTCGCTATCTCTCTCTCACACACACACGCAGATGCATGGTCTCTCTCTCTCTCTCTGTCTCTCTGACTCAATCTCTTACACACACACGCTCAGGCACAGTGTTTTTCTCTCTCTCTTACACACAGAGAGACACACACACTCAGGTATGGTCTTTCTCTCTCTCTCTCTCTCTCTCTCATACACACACACACACACACTGAACTATTATCTTTTATTTATCTTATGGGGTGTGGGTGTCGCTGGCTTGCCAGCATTTTATGCATGTCCTTAGTTGCCCTTGAGAAGGTGGGGTGAGCTGACTTCTTGAACTGCTGTGGGTTAACCCCCAATGTAATTAGGGAGGGAATTCCAGGACTTTGACCCAGTGACAGTGATGGAATGGCGTTATATTTTCAAGTCAGGATGATGCATGACTTGGAGGGGAACTGTAGATAGTGGAGTTCCCACACATCTGCTGCCCTTGTTCTTCTAAATGGAAGTGGTTGTGGGTTTGGAAGGTGCTGTTTGAGGATCCTCGGTGAATTTCTGCAGTGCATCTTGTAGATAGTAGCAGCAGCAGTCAGTACTGAGCATGTGTGGTGGAGGGAGTGGACACTTGTGGATGTGGTGACAATCAAGTGGGCTGCTTTTCCTGGATGGTGCCAAACGTCTTGAGTCTTGATGGGGCTGCACCCATCCAGGCAAGTTGGGAGAATTCCATCACACTTCCAACTTGTACATTGTGGATGGTGGACAGGCTGCAGTATTCCTTGCTACAGTATTCCTAGCTTCTGTCCTGCTGTTGTAGCTACTGTGTTTCTGGCAAGTGCAGTTGAGTTTCTGGTCAATGATAACCCCGCAGGATGTTGAGCAGCTTATTGCTGAGCAAGTGTAGCTTTATATCACTGTTCATGACACTTTCCATCACTTTACTGATGATTGAGAAATAGACTGATGGGACATTAATTGGCTGGAATTTGTCCTTTTTTATGTACAGGACATCCTGGGCAATTTTCCACATTGTTGGTTTGGTACCAGTATTGTAATTGTACTGCAATATTAATAAGAGACAAAGATGATTTCATTTTAAAAACCTTAGTCTTAATCTATTATTACGTGACAATATATACACATTGCATCAACTGTAACCGTGCAAGTATTCACTACAGCATTCTGTTTCTGTCCATTTACTCCTGCCACCAAATCCTCCATCTTACATTATCCAAGTTGTGACAAGACTTCCGCATATACATTTTCTTATCCTGCCACGTGTATCATTTTCAAATTGAATGGCTGCAGTGACAAGCTCCATGTAAACCATCTGGAAGTGCAGCCCTTACATTTCTCCAAAAGCTTTAATGGGTTATGATCAGTACAGACAATTGACCAAGACCCATTACTGACAATACAAATGTTGAAATGTTGGAACACCAAGCTCAAGGTCTCCTTCTCAATCGTGGAATATTTCTGATGAATATTCAATTTCCTGAAGAAATACCCAATGGGGCTTTCTATCTTCTCATTGTCATCTTGTAAGAATACAGCACCAACACTCATATCACTCACATCAGTAGCCATCTTGAGTAGCTTTGTGCAATTCGGCATAGCTAACACTGGGGCAATGGTTAACACAGCTTTCAGGTTGGCACATGCCTTCTGACATTCTACTGTCCACTGAAATTTCCTGCACTTCTTCAATTAGTCAATCAGTGGAGCAACCACGCTATTACAATTTGGTACAAACTTCTGGTAAACCTTTTCATTCCCAGAAGTCATAGTCCTGCTGTCGTTGTCAATGGCATGGTCGGGGCCATCTGCCTATGCCTGACAACATGACCGAGGAACATGACTCGGAATTTGGCGAATTCACACATAAGCCCTTCCTGAAGTAGGGCTTATGGCCGAAACATCGATTCTCCTGTTCTTTGGATGCTGCCTGACCTGCTGCGCTTTTCCAGCAACACATTTTCAGCTCTGATCTCCAGCATCTGCAGCCCTCACTTTCTCTCGAATTCACACTTAGCCAGGTTTATCACCAGCCTGCCTCCCAAAGTCAATTGAATACTTCCAATAAATGCTGCAAATGTTCCTTCCGTTTATGACTAAAAGATCACAAGGTTGTCAATGTACACCGTACAATTGGATAACCCAGAAATTACTTTATTAGTTAGCCTTTCAAATGTGGCTGGCGCATTTTCCAAATCAAATTGCATGACTTAAATGAATTGGATGCGAGCATAAGAGGTACAGTTATAAGTTTGCAGATGACACCAAAATTTGAGGTGTCGTGGACAGCGAAGAGGGTTACCTCAGATTACAACAGGATCTGGACCAGATAGGCCAATAGGCTGAGAAGTGGCAGATAGAGTTTAATTTGGATAAATGTGAGGTGCTGCATTTTGGGAAAGCAAATCTTAGCAGGACTTGTACACTAAATGATAAGGTCCGAGGGAGTGTTACTGAACAAAGAAACCTTGGAGTGAAGGATCATAGCTCCTTGAAAATGGAGTTGCAGGTAGTTAGGATAGTGAAGGTGGTGTTTGGTATGCTTTCCTTTATTGGTCAGAGTATTGAGTACAGAGTTGGGAGGTCATGTTGCAGCTGTACAGGACAACGGTTAGGCCACTGTTGGAATATTGTGTGCAATTCTGGTCTCCTTCCTATTGGAAAGATGTTGTGAACCTTGAAAATGTTCAGAAAAGATTTACAAGGATGTTGCCAGGGTTGGAGGATTTGAGCTACGGAGAGAGGCTGAATAGGCTGGGGCTGTTTTCCCTGGAGCGTCGGAGGCTGAGGGGTGACCTTATAGAGGTTTACAAAATTATGAGGGGGCATTGATAGGATAAATAGACAAAGTATTTTCCCTGGGGTTAGGGAGTTCAGAACTAGAGGACATAGGTATAGGGTGAGAGAGAAAAGATATTAAAGAGACCTAAGGGGCAACGTTTTCACACAGAGGGTGGTACGTGTATGGAATGAGCTGCCAGAGGAAGTGGTGGAGGCTGGTACAATTGCAGCATTGAAAAGGCATCTGGATTGGTATATGAATAGGAAGGGTTTAGAGGGGTATGGGCCGGGCGCTGGCAGCTGGGACAAGTTTGGGTTGGGATATCCGGTCGGCATGGACGGATTGGACGGAAGGGTCAGTTTCCATGCTGTGCATCTCTATGACTCTATGACTTTAAGTTGGTAATGTCCATTCATTGTTACAAAAGTCAAAATTGTCTTCACTCCTTCGGATAAAGGTACCTGCCAGTATCCTCTGAGCAAGTCCAAATTACAAATATAAGTTGCTTGTTCTACATTTTCAATACAGTTTTCTCAATGTCGAATTGGATATGAATCAGACGCTGCAAGTGCATTAACGTTGCAATCGGCTGCACGCAATCATCTGGTTGTGGCACCATTACTATGACTGAGCTCCAATTGCTGCAACTCCCTTTCATGCTGTTCTTTTGGAACATGAGTTCAAGTTGTCTTTGAACCTATACCAACTTTCTTTGGTGTAAATCTATAAGGATGTTGCTTAATTGGAACAGCATTTCCTATATCTATATCATGCATAATTAAATTAGTATTTCCCAGCTTATTCCGACATATCTCACAATGCAATAGCAATAACTCTTTCAGGTCACTTTGATTTCTGGTGGAAGGCACCTCAATAATTTATTCCAAATTTTGAGAACATCCTCATTGTCCATTTTAATTTTAGGAAAGTCCAATTCAGAAACCTGTGAACTCACTTCGTCACGCGTGTTGTATCCAGTAACACATTATCTTTTTACTTTCCTTCTCGATTGATATGGACCAGACCAAACCCCTTAAAACATTTCAAAAAGTTAGCCCAGACCCTAACTTTGCTAGTTGTTTTGAGAAGGTGTACAGTGGATATTCAAGGAGAGAATCAGCTGGTTAAGCCACCTCATTGTAATCCAAACAGGATTTATTTAGAAGATTACTGAATGAAACACAATGAACAGAAACAGAATACCAAATAACTTACCCTATCCTAAAACCTAACAGTGTATCTGTTCCAAGATACTTGCAACATCCTTACAAGCATCCCTTGGCACACAAGGTCATATCAAACACAAGTTATCACAGGACAGACACCTGAGAGAGGTTACCAGCCTGGACCTGCTTCTTGGGTCCAGCAGTCTTTCTTCACACGATTGATAAAATAAACTAAACCAGAGATAAGCTGAGCTGGGAGAACTGGCCGCTCCCCTTTCAATATACAAGTGTTTGTTTTCTAACCTTGAAAGCATTCTGCCTGAGGCAGTATCTGTTAGCTATTGTCAAATTGGCCCTGAAACCCTTCCAAACTCAGACTTTTCCGAACCTGTGTTTTTATGACCTCCAGAAGAAAAAAGACCGAATGACAACCTAACCTTGTTAAAGTAACAGCTTTGTCACAGTATCAAATTATAATTTGAGCATATTCACATGACACACTGAGATTGCTTTCTATCTGCAGTCCTTATCAAATAATTCGCCTCACTCAATTTTATTTCACTTTGATAAGTTCCACTAAATCTTGCTTTTATAGGTTCAACTGGAAGTAACACTAACATTTTATCCATGTTCAAAAAATTGCAAATTTTCAATCTCTTGTCTGCTTCCTGCTTCATCACGTGCTGTGCTACTTTTAAATGCCATCTAGCCAACTCCCAGTCAATTTAATCATTCCCTAAAATTTGATACACAGTTCAAATATGTGGTAGCTGAACTCTAACTCACTAATTTCTCCTTATTTAATTTCAGTGGTCCTCTGAGCTCATGCCCCAACACTCATTCAAATGGACTGAATGAGGCAGATTCATTTAGAACATAGAACATAGAACATAGAACAATACAGCACAGAACAGGCCCTTCGGCCTACGATGTTGTGCCGAACATTTGTCCTAGCTTAAGCACCCATCCATGTACCTATCCAATTGCTGCTTAAAGGTCACCAAAGATTCTGACTCTACCACTCCCACAGGCAGCGCATTCCATGCCCCCACTACTTTCCGGGTAAAGACCCACCCCTGAAGTCTCCCCTATACCTTCCACTCTTCACCTTAAATTTATGTACCCTTGTAACTCTCTGTTGTACCCGGGGCAGAGTGCAGTGGAGGCTGGGACATCCCTATTGGCAAGATGTGCAAATGGAATTCCTTTATTCAGTTGGTTGGATTATCTTGAATATAAGCCCTCAATATGGTCTTCTCTAAATTTGCTAATGGTCTTTGAAGTTTGATGCCACCTTTCTAACACTCCCCTCCATAAATTTGATGTAAAATTTGATCCTTGATCTGGTTGTATCTCTGTGGGTAGTCTTTATTGAGTTAAACACTGGAGTAACTCTTCTACAATCTTCTAGCAGTGGTATTGCACAAATTGAATAGCCCCTGCAAATCTAATGGGCTCATCTATTATTGTTAACAAATACTGATTCCCACTTTTTGTTTTATGTAGGGGACCTACTGAATCAGTTAAGACCCTTGTAAGACCATAAGACCATAAGACATAGGTGCGGAAATAAGGCCATTCGGCCCATCGAGTCCACTCCGCCATTCAATCATGGATGATGGGCATTTCAACTCCACTTACCCGCATTCTCCCCGTAGCCCTTAATTCCTTGTGACATCAAGAATTTGTCAATCTCTGCCTTGAAGACATTTAGCGTCCCGGCCTCCACTGCACTCTGCGGCAATGAATTCCATAGGCCCACCACTCTCTGGCTGAAGAAATGTCTCCACATTTCTGCTCTGAATTTACCACCTCTAATTCCAAGGCTGTGTCCATGGGTCCTAGTCTCCTCGCCTAACGGAAACAATTTCCTAGTGTCCAGCCTGTCCAAGCCATGTATTATCTTGTAAGTTTTTATTAGATCTCCCCTTAA
Source organism: Chiloscyllium plagiosum (assembly GCF_037043375.1). Lineage (NCBI taxonomy): Eukaryota > Metazoa > Chordata > Chondrichthyes > Orectolobiformes > Hemiscylliidae > Chiloscyllium > Chiloscyllium plagiosum. The sequence goes on from NW_028270176.1 coordinate 76,222,188, forward strand.
TCTTCTAAACTCCAATGAATACAATCCCAGGATCCTCAGCCATTCCTCGTATGTTAGACCTACCATTCCAGGGATCATCCGTGTGAATCACCACTGGACACGCTCCAGTGCCAGTATGTCCTTCCTGAGGTGTGGGGACCAAAGCTTGCCACAGTACTCCAAATGGGGCCTAACCAGAGCTTTATAAAGTCTCAGTAGCACAACAGAGCTTTTATATTCCAACCCTCTTGACATAAATGACAACATTGTATTCGCTTTCTTAATTACTGACTCAACCTGCATGTTTACCTTTAGAGAATCCTCAACTAGCACTCCCAGATCCCTTTGTACTTTGGCTTTATGAATTTTCTCACCGTTTAGAAAGTAGTCCATGCTTGTATTCTTTTTTCCAAAATGCAAGACCTCGCATTTGCTCACATTGAATTCCATCAGCCATTTCCTGGACCACTCTTTCAAACTGTCTAGATGCTTCTGCAGCCTCCCCACATCCTCAGTACTACCTGCCTGTCCACCTAACTTTGTATCATCGGCAAACTTCTCTAGAATTCCCCCGGTCCCTTCATCCAGATCATTAATATATAACGTGAACAGCTGCGGCCCCAATACTGAACCCTGCGGGAAACCGCTTGTCACTGGTTGCCATTCCGAAAAAGAATCTTTTATCCCATCTCTCTGCCTTCTGTCAGACAGCCAATCCTCAATCCATACCAGTAGCTCACCTCGAACACCATGGGCCCTCACCTTGCTCAGCAGCCTCCCTTGTGGCACCTTATCAAAGGCATTTTGGAAGTCTAGGTAGACGACATCCACTGGGTTTCCCTGGTCTAACCTACTTGTCATCTCTTCAAAGAATTGTAAAAGGTTCCTCAAATGCAGGGATGGGTATTAAGGTGCTGGTTTTATTCCTGCCTGAGGTTTTCCAGGTGCATGACATGTATGACATTTATATTAACTTTAAACTCCATCTTAATGCATTCGAGGCCATTAAAAATGTTCTTGTATTTTGGTGAGTTTTATCACTCCCACAATGACCTACAGGTAGCTCAGGTGCTACATGCCACACCTCCTTTCTATAAGTTCCTGGTAATGAATTTCTGCCACTTTCCCATCTGCCTGAATATGTGATCGTCTTCATGTCCTCATCAAGACATCATTTTTAGGTTAGTAACATTTGGGAATGCTTTCAGATTCTACTTCTGTGTCTGCTTTTCAATATATTGCTTCAGTGTTTCATCTTTCCATTGTAGCTCAGGTAATTTCTCTGAACTGAAAATATCCATTTATTCGTCATCTGTTGTTGTTTTGTCTCAGCCATTCAATCAAATCTGGTCTCTGATCATTCTGCTTGAACTTGCTTATCTGTACTCTTTGTTCTCTTCTCCTGTGTCAACTGTTGGCTTTGTGACTTTGTTCTCAGTCTGTTAATGTTCTCCAATTTGTTTCATGATTCACATAACAATGATGTTCATTGTATTTTATTTAGAGCATGAGAGAATCCATCCACAAGAATGTTGTTTTATGGCGTTCTATTAGAGTGACAACTAACTTTTCACTGCCCAATTCTAACAGCAGACCTTGTCCCAACAATAGTCTTCACTTATGACTGAAAAGTCAATGTTTCTGGCAGGACACTCCATGAAAAGCTTATGCCCCAAACGTTGACTCTTCTCCTTGGATATACTGCCTGACCCGCTGTGCTTTTTCAGCGCCACGCTTTTTGACTCTGAGCTGCAGTTCTTTCTTACTCCTTTTCTCTTGGTTGTCTGGTCTGGAATAATCTGAGAGGTACGGATGTCCTTGCAAGGAGTTTTGTGGTCCTGGAACATACAGAGGGAGGAGTGAAAAGGCTGTTGCATGGAGACTTGCAGGGGTTGTTGGGTTGAATTGAGATGTGGGCGAGGGTATCCCAGTTAGAATGCTGAGACTTGGAAGTGACATGACAAATTCTTGAATTTTGTGTCCTCTCAAATGGAGAGTCCCTCAATCATCCAACAAGTGTGTCTTGGGCATGTTGACAGAATAGAAACATGTGACTTGTGAATTTACTTCCCGCATGGTGAGATTCCTACAGCCAGGCAGCTAGTGATGGACCAAAGGGTCAGCTTCAGGAATGCTGAAGAATGGTATGACAGCCCCGAACATCGACTAGACATGGAGAGAGTCCCCATTGGCTGAGAGAAATGAATGGGAAGATTTCCATTGGTTTGACATGAGCTATAAGGGTGACCTTAGACGCTAAAACTAAAGACAATAACTCATAATGACACTCTGTAATTGTTAGTGCGAAATTGGTGATAGAAGCTGTCTCTTATGAATCAGTCTTTTCATCAAGCAGCAAAGTTACATTGCATGGAGGCACGCAATCTGAAATACATCAGAGCACCTTCCAGCAACTGGAGCATGCTGGTGGCCTCTGGCAAAGAAAGTAGTTTCAAGGAAATATGATGTGCTTCACATGGCTACAGACACAGAAATGTACATGCACACATACTCACGCGCACCCACAGATACCACACACACAGACATATACCCAAACAGAGACACAAGCAGACACAGATATGCACACACCCCCACACAGAGACACACACAGACACACACGCACATACAACCACACAGAGACAGACACATACATACACAGATACACGCACACGGACACATGCGCACACAGGCACACACCACCACACAGACACACACACACACAGAATTGCAGACACACACACACAATCACAGAACAAAATGACATATTGTGTCAAGAATTAGCAAAGCTGCACTTCAATCATCATATCTTGACACTTGGGAGGCGATGTGTCATTGAAATTTGAGAGGTTATGTCTCCATATTATTTTTCAGGTGGGATGATGAGTGATATTTTGAGTTAAATGGGGAAGCACTAATACTGTCCATGGTTTTCTCAGGGCAATATCCTCTTAAAAATAGAAGATAGGAGCAGGAGGAGTCCATTCAGCCCTTTGAGCCTGCTCTGCCATTATCATGATCATGACTCAACGTCCAATTCAACAACCTCATCCTGTTTACTCCCCTTTGAACCCATTTGTCTTAAATGCTATATTGAGCCGCATCTTCAATACATTCAATGTCTTGGCATCAACTAATTCCTGTGATAATGAATTCCACAGGCTCATCAGTCTTTGGGTGAAGAAATGTCTCCCTCATCTCTCTCCTAAATGATCCACCCCAAGTCTTCAGTCTGTGTCCCCTGATTCTAGACACACCCACCATCAGGAGCATCCTCCCTGTATCTAACCTGTCTCGTCCTGTTAGAATGAGATCCACTCCCATTCGTTTAAATTCCAGCGAATACAATCCTAAGCTGGACAATCTATCATCGTATGTTATTTCCAAGCAAGAACACCCTTCCTCAGAAAATGAGACCAAAACTGCACACAGTGTTTGAGGTATGGCCTCACCAATGCTCTATATAACTGTAACAACACTTCCCTGCTTGAAACATCTCACAATGAAGGCCAATATAACATTTGTTTTCATTACTGCCTGCTGCACTCGCATGTTTACCTTCAGCGACTGGTGCACAAGGTCACTCTCCTCTCCCAATTTACAGCCAGACAGGTACTAATCCACCACCTTGCTTTTGTTTCCAAAGTGAATAACCTGACATTTATCCAAAATAACTGCATCTGCCATTGATTTGCTCACTCACCAAATCTGTCCAGACCATGCCATAGGGTCTCTGCATCCTCGTCACAGTTCACCCTCCTATCCAACTTGGTGTCATCTGTAAACCTTGAGATATTACATTTTATTCCTTCATTCAAATCATTAAAATAACTGCTAATAGCTGGGGTCCCTGTGGCACCCCACTAGCTACTGGCTGCCAATTTGAAACGGACCCTTAAGCCCTACTCGGTTTCCCCTCTACCCATCTGTTTTCTATCTATCTCAGTACACCTACCCCAATCCCATGCGCATTAATACTGTACAGTGGTGTCTTAAGTGGTACATTATCAAACACTTTCTTAAAGCCCAAATATACCATATTGACCAGTGCCCCTTTGTCGATTCTGATAGTTACATCTTCACAGAATTCCAATAGATTTGACAAGCATGATTTCCCCTCCATAAATCCATGCTGACTCTCTTTGATCTTGCCACGGCTTTCTCAATGCTCTGCCATAAAGTACTTGATAAAGGATTTGATAATTTTCCCCACTACTGGTCTGAAGCTCACTGGTCTATAATTCCCTGGTTTCTCTGTACCTCTCTTTCTGAGTATTGGAGTGGCAATAGCTGCCCTCCAATCTGCAAGGGCTGTACCAAAATCTAAAGAATCCTGACAACCAAAGCATCCACTATTTCTAAAAATCTGGGATGTAGATTTATCAGGCCCTGAGGATATATCGGGTTCAATCCCCTCAATTTCCCAGCAGCATTTCTCTATTAATATTGACCTCCCTCAGTTCTTCCCTCTCACTAAAAATTGCATTCTCTAGGATTTCTGGTACTTGATTTGTATCTTCGAGTCAGAGGGTCCTACAGCACAGAGAGAGGTCGTTTAGCCCAAATTGGTCCATATTGACCAAAATGTCCACCCATGCTAACCCCATTTCCCTGCATTTCGTCCACATCCTTCTAACCCTTTCCTATCCATGTATTTGTCAAAATGCCGTTAAATGTTGTTAACGTACCCACCTCAACCACTTCCGCTGGCAGCTCATTGCCTATGTGTGCCAGCCTCTGTGTAATCAAATTGCCCCTCAGGTTCCCTTTTGTACTTTTTCCCTCTAAACTTAAACTAATGCCATCAAATCCTCGATTCCCCAACCCTGGCAAAAAAGACTGAGTGTATGCCTCTCATAATTTTGGACAGTTCTATAAGATCCCCTCTCAGTCTCCTAGACTGCCAAGAAAAGAAGTTCTAGCTTGTTCAGCCTCTCCTTATAACTCAGACCACTGAGTGCGAGCAACATCCATATAAATTTCTTCTGCACTCTTTCCAGTTTAATAACTTCCTTCCTCGAGCAAGGTGACCAAGCAGAACATATGCTCCAACTGCAGCTTCACCAACCTCCTGTACAACTGTCATTTTTTTGTGAAGACAGAACTAAAGTACGTATGCAATTGCTCAGCTATTTCGTTGTCCTTTGTTATACATTTCCCCAATTTCCATCTGTAGGGACCTACATTTGTCTTCATCAATCTCTTTCTCTTCACGTACTGTAGAACCTTGTAGTGTCAGTCTTCATGTTCCCTGCAAGCTTACTTTCTTTTGTACTGTTTTCCCCATCTTAATCAATCCCGAGGTCCTTCTTTGCTGAATTCGAAACTGCTCTCAAACATCAGACCTATTATTTTTCTTGGCCAATCTCTATGCTACTTCCTTCAAATGGATGCATCTAATTTCCTTTATAAGCCATGGATTGGCCCTGTTACCCATTTTGCTTTTGTACCAGACAGGAATAAATAGTTGTTGCAGCTCCTCCGTGATTTCCTTGAATATTTGCCAATGCCTATCTACTGTCACACCTTCAAGCAACTTCCACTAATCTATCAACGCTAACTCATGCCTTATATATCTTCATAGTTTCCTTTATTAAAATTCAGCACCCTAGTCTCCAAATCAGCTGGCTCACTCTCCATCCTGATAAAAAAGCTGGATCATGTCATGGTCACTCATCCCCAAGGAGTCTCACACAGCTAGATTGGCAATGATTCCCTTCTCATTACACAGTACCCAGACTAAGATGGCCTGCTCTCTAGTTGGTTCATCCACATGTTGGTTAAGAAAACCATCCCATATGTACGCCAGGAATTCCCCCTCGTAGACATTGTGGCTAATTTGATTTGTCCAATCTAGATGCAGGTTAAAATCACCCATGATCACCGATGTCTCCATATCACATGCTTGGCTAATTTCCTGTTTAACACTATTCCAACATGACCACTGCAGTCTGGGGATCTCTGTATGACACCCACTAATGTTTTTTTGTCCCTTGGTATTTCACAGCTCCACCCACACAGATTCCACATTGTCGAAGCTAATGTCCTAAAAAGAGATGAACAAAAATACGTGACCAGGAATTGAGATATTTTTGCTCAAATATTGATCTTGGTTTGCTGCTAATTAGCCTTGTCGACTTTCAGTGAGTTGCTTCGTAAAATCTGAGACCGCCAGCATAAGGTGATGAGCTAGAACATTTGTGGAATTGCTTTCTCAGTAAATGAACATAGATACATTTTGTTGAGATTTTCACAGTAGATGCAATGACAGTGCTTCTCCAGCAGTTGGAAGTGAGGGCTGATAGTAGATCCTTCACCCAACACCTTCACTCATAAAAAGTTAAGGCACACAAAAGATTGACTGAGGCTACTTAGTTTAACATCATTTATTGAAAAAAATGGTGGAGTCTTTAAAAAAGGATGTTACAGCAGAAAACTTAGAATGGCTTTACAAAATGGAAATCTTGCCTGATAAAAGTATCGGAATTCTTGGACAAAATGGAGGAAACCGTGATTGTAACATGTTTTGATTTTCTGAAGGTGTTTGATAGCACCCATGCATAAGATTACTGAATAAGATAGGAGCCTTGGCTTTGGAGGTACTGTATTAACATGGAGAAAGGATTTTTGAAATCCCAATCAGAAAAGTTTGATTAAGTGTTTTATTTTACAGGATGCCAATCTGTGGAGTACCACATAAATCTGTTCTGGGGACAAAAAAAACTTACAAAGTATTTTGATGACTTAGATGAGGAAAGTGAGTATATTGTAGGCAAGTTTGCGAATGACTCAAAAATTGGAGCGGAGACAAGTGGTGAGTATGACACAAAAAGAAGTTTGCGGAGAGATACAGATAGGACAAGAGAGTGAACAAGGAGCTTTGCATAATAATGTAATGTGGATTAAATAAATGAGAACAGACATAAACAGTGAAGTTATGCATTTTAACAGGCAATATAGAGATTGAATTCAGAAATCTACAGGCAGTCCGCATCTCCAAACCACAAAAAGTTAGCTTTTAATTTCAACTGTCAATAAAGATAGCAAATGTCATGTTGGGGTTTGTTTAAAAACTAATGGAATATTGAGATTAGGAACAATCAGATAGAGCAGCTAATGTGTAGCTGAGGAGCTGCTGCAGGGGTTAGAATTCCCATTTTTCAATCATTGGGATCTCTTCAGGGATAGAAATGATCTGTATAAGAGGGACCTGAATTGGAAGGGGACCGATATTCTTGTGGGGAAATTTGCTAGCAGTATGCTGAAGGTTTTAAACTAGTAAGGGGGATGGTGGGAACCAACAAGATAGTGAGAAAAGAGAAATGTTTGAGGTGAGATGCGGTGAGCAATTCAAGGGGTCAAGGCAGACAATAGTTTGGCAAGAGAGAGGTAAGACTGCTAAAGTGCATTTACTTTGATGCAAGAGGCCTGACATGTGAGACAGATGTACATAGGGCATAGATGGGAATGTGGGACAAGGATATCATTACCATTACAGAAATGTGGCACAGGAATGAACAGGACTGGCAGCTTAATGTTCCAGGATATAGATGCGATAGAATGTATAGACAGAGGAGCAAGAAAGGAGATGGAGTGGTTTGTTTTTGGTTAGAAAGAACATTACAGCTGGATGTAGAGAGGATATTTCTTGGAGACTGCCCAGTTAAGTTATATGGATGAAACTTAAAAATAAGAATGAGGTGATGACCTTGCTGGGATTGTAAAATGGGCCTCCTAATAGTCAGTGGGAAATGTACAAGCAATTATGCTATCTGTAAGAAAATAGGATAATGGTAGGGAATTTTAACTTTCCAAACAGAGTTTGGGGTAGTGTTAAGATCTTGGAATGTGGAGAAATTGGTTAAGTGTGCACAAGAAAACGTTGTTATTCAATATGTGGATGCACCTACTAGACAGTTCGCAATACTTGACCTTCTGTTGGGAACCAAGGCAGAGCAAGTGACTGAGGTGTCCATAGGGGTACACTTTTAGGAAAGTGATCATAATTCTATTGGTTTAATAATAATGATGAGAAAGGATAGAATTGATTTAAAAATGAAAGTTTCAAATTCGAGTGTGGCCAGTTTCGATGGTATTAGACTTTGAGAAGTTGGTTGGGGGAGGTTATTCACGGGTAAAGGGATGGCTGACAAGTGGGAGGCCTTTAAGAATGAGACAATGAGAGTTCAGTGATGGTATGTTTCTGTTTGTGTGAAGGGCAAGGCATGGGAAAAGCTCAATGATGAGGGAAATTGCAACTCCTGTCCAGAAAAAGAAGGGGGCATTCATCAGATATAGACAGCTGGGATTGAGTGATCCTGAGAAGGGTATAAGGGCAGTCGGAGTATACTTAAACAGGAAACCATGAGGGGAAAAAGGGGACATAAAATTGCTTTGGCAAATAGAATTAAGGAGAATCCGAAAGGTTCTAAAATTATTTTAAGTTTAAAAGAATAACTAATGAGAGAATACAGGCCTGAAAGATCAAGATGGCTTTCCTGCATGTAACCACAGGAGATGGCAGAGACACTAAGCAAATATTTTGCATCAGTATTTACAGTAGATAGGAGCATGGAAGCTAAGGAACTTGGGAAATAAATAATGTGATCTGAAAATGAGTTCATTTTACAGAAAAGGAGTTGTTGGAGGTCTTAAAGTAGAAAAATGGAAATAAATCCTGGAGACCTGATTAGGTATTTCCCAGAACTTTGTGGGAAGTTAGGGAAGAGATTCCTGGACCCCTTGCTGAGATATTTGCATCGTTGATAATCATAGATGAGATGCCAGAAGACTGGAGAGCGACAAATGTGGCAGCATTATTGAAGAAAGTTGAATGGAAAAGCAAGGGAACCATAAACTGGTGAGCCTTTCACACCAGAGACGCTGCCAGACCTTCTGAGCATTTCCAGCAGTTTCTGCTTTTGTTTCTGATACACAGCATCCACAGCTCTTTCAGTTTTTATTTAGTAGTTAGAGAGCATTACTTTTTGAATTGGAGGCCTGTTAGAACATAACAACATCCGAACATAAGAAATGCAATCAGGAGTAGGCCATCTGACTCCATGAGTCAGCTCTGCCTTTCAATAATATCGTGGATCATCTTTCAATGGACTGAGACTCCACTTACCCACCCCTCATTATAACCCTTCATTCCTTTAGTGTTCACAAATCTATCTTCATCTTTAAAACATTCAACAGGTTAGCCTCAGCTGCTTCATAGACAGGGGATTCCAGAGATTCACAACCCTTTGGGTGAAGACGTTGGCTTGACCAGCTATCTTTAGTAGCCACACACGCAGATGACAAGCAACATGAGTTCAACTGGGACAACACTACTATTATAGGACAAGCCAAACAGAGAACAGCCAGGGAATTCCTAGAGGCATGACACTCATCCACAGATTCAATCAATAAGCACATCGACCTGGACCCAATATACCGGCCACTGCAGCGGACAGCTGGAACTGACTACCGGAAGCGGCAGATACAAATCACTATAAATGCCGGAGGAAACATCACAGAAGCGCTTCACAGGAGGCCCCCAAGCCCTGAGGATGTCACCTAGACAGAGGATGAAACGTTTGCAACACAAATTCCCAATTCAGTGAACAGAACCACAACAACGACCACCCAAGCTACAAATCTTCTCACAAACTTTGAGCCTCCCTGCTTCTGTCTATCCCATTATAATTTTACAATCCCCTCCCCCATTCTTCTGAATTCCAATGAGTATAATCCCAGTCTGCTCAATCTCTCCTCATAAGCCAACCCCCTCATTTCTAGAAACAACGTAGTCAACCTCCTCAGCAAACCCCACCCCAGTGCCATCTCATGTAAGGCGATGAAAAGTGTACAGAGTATTCCAGGCGTGGCCACACCAGAACCCTATACAGCTGCAGCAGAAAGTCCTAATTTTAAACTCTATCCACTGGCAATGAAGGACATTATTCCATTTGTCTTCCTAATTAGCTACTGGACTTGCAAACCATACTTTTGTGTTTCATGCACAGGAACACCCAGGTCCCCCTGCACAGCAGCATTCTGTAATTTTTCACCATTTTAAAGTAGACCTCTTTGTTATTATTCCTACCAAAATGGATGACCACACATTTACTAACATTGTACTCCATCTGCCAGACCCTTGCCCACTCCCTTAACCTGTCTATATCCTTCTGCACACTTTGCTCTATCACTCATTTTAGTGTGTTCTGCGAACTACAACACACTACACTTGGGTCTCTAACGCGAAGCAATCTACCTGAATTGTAAACAATTGCCGTCTCAACAATTGTAACCAATTTCAGTCTTAACACTGATCCCTGAGACACATCACTACCCACTGATTGTCAACCAGAAAAAACACCCATTTATCCTCAATTTTTGCGTTCTGTTAGTTAACCATTCTTCTGTCCATGCTAATGCATTGCCTGTAACACTGTACATCTTTAGCTTATGCAGCAGCCTTTTGTGCAGCACATTGCTGAATGTCTTTTGGAAATCCAGATACACCACGTTCACCATTTCCCCATTGTCTACCACACTTGTTATAACCTCAAAGAATTCCAATAAATCAGTTAAACATGACCTGCCTTTCATGATCCCATGCTTCATTAAATAAATGTAGATGTTGCATTTATGTAAGGCAAACCAGGGCAGGACTTATACAATTAATGGCTGGGCCTTGGGGAGTGTTGCTGAGCAAAGAAACCAAAGGGTCCAGATGCATCATTCCTTGAAAGTGGAGTTGCAGGGAGACAGCGTGGGAAGAAGGTTAGGAGTCGAGATGTCATGTCTCAGCTGTACAGAACATTTGTGAGGCCACATTTAGAATTATTACAGACAAATCTGGCTGACCATTTCTATGAAGCATTTTGTGAAACTTGAGAGGGTGTAGAAAAGATTTCCAAGAATGATGCTGGAACTGGAGTGTTTAAGGTATAAGGTGAAGCTGAAAAGGCTGGGGCTTTTCTTTTCCCTTCAGTGAGAGAAAAGGAGGCTAAGGAGTGGCCTGAACAAGACTTATAAAATCATGCGGGGCATTGATATGGTGAATAGCCAAGGCCTTTTTCCTCGAGCGGGAGTCCAAAACTAGAGGGCAGCGTTTTAACGTGAGAGGAGAAATGTTTTAAAAGAACCTGATGGGTAACCTTTTCACGTGTATGTATGGAGAAAGCTGCCAGCGGTAGTGGTGGAAGCGGGTTCAATTACAGCATTTAAAAGGCACCTGGATGGGTGTATGAACAGGTAACATTTAGAGGAAGATTGGCCAAATGTTTGGCAAATGGTACTTAGTCAGATTGGGATATCTGGTCAGTGCAGTTGGACCGAAAGGTCTGTTTCAGTGCTGGATATCTATATGACTATAATGTTTGTTAAAACTGAAAAGAAGCTCTATTCTTTCCACAGCTGGAATACTGTGACCTGTTCTTGGGTCTCATATCACAAACGAAAGGTACACTGGAATGTGAAACAATCCACATTAGGTTTAGCCGACTGATCCTGAAGATGGAGGGACTGTCTTGAGAATAGAGATTGAGTCGTTTGGGCCTGTACTCATTGGAACATAGAAGATTCAGTACTGACATTCTGAAACATCTATTATTTTCAGGAAACTTGATGGTGTAAATGCAGCAAGGTTGTTTCCCCTTGTGGGAGAGTTTCGGACCAGGGAGTAGAATGTCTAAATTAGAGGTCACAAATTTCAGGCAGAAGAGAATTTTGTCTCCCAGAATGTAGAGAATTTGTGGAATTCTTTACCACAGAAGACTGTCGAGGTTGGGTCATTCAGTATTTTGAAGGCTGAAATGGACAGATTTTGATTTGGTAATTGAATCAATGCTTAAAGTTAAAACACTGGAAAGTGGAGGTGAGGGTTATCAGCTCAGCCATGATGTCATTGTTTGGAAGACCAAACCCCATTGGCTGAACAGGCTGCTTCTGGCTCCCTATCATTGACCTTTGCTCTAAGTTAGTCTTTTCAGAATTATCCCGGCCTCATGTAAATTAACCTCCATTTCATGTTTGAAGCCCAGCTGCTTCAATCCCTCCTCATCATGAAAATACACAGGGATCGCCTTTCTCCCTGTTTGATGGCATTGCATTCTGCCTCTAATGCAGTGACTACATTTATCATCCTCCAGTTCTGTTGAATATTTGTCAAACACAACCACGACTGTCACAGAAAAGATTAAAGGCAGATGAAAACTACATTTAAACTACCATATCAAACTCACTGTCGGCATGTGTTGCATGGAATACACACATTGCATATTAAAGTTCTCTCAGCTCTCATCCATTAAACACTGCAAGGATTGTTCATAAATGATTTGCTTATGTGTGTATGTATGTCTGTGCCTGTAGATGACAATCTACTTGTATAACAAAGTTTCGATGCATAGTGTTCTCTTTTTATTCTGGTATCAAGCATTTCAAAATCAGAATGACAGTGGGTAGGAGTTCAAGCCCCTTTACACGGCTACATCAAATGTTTTCTGTGATTGTCCAGCTCATGTAATGTGCTGGGTAAATCTCCCTCTATATTGTGCTGTCCATTGCAAAGATGTCAAATACATTTTGGTTTAGACACAGTGTAGAGCTGCATCCAGGGTTCCCTAAAATAAACCCTCCCAGAGCAGGTACAACACAGAGTCGACACAGAATAAATCACCTTCTACAATATTAAAAATTCCATGAGATGTACAGTAAAAGTTAATTATAGACTAAATATGCATTGCACTGAACCATTAAACATTCTTCAGCCGAGAATAATACTGCTGAGTTACAATGAAAACACAATCACAGTAAAGTCTTGCAGCCTCATTCCGATCATGCATTTCCAGATCACTCAATGCTCAGACAGATTTTTGAGAAAATCTGGCTGTATTGACTCAAATCTCTCAGAAGAAATGGATGAATTTGGCTGAGAGCATATATTGGTGAGGTGTTGGCTTCATGTTATTAAGGAAAACATTGTCCGATTGTGGAGAGGCAAAAAAAGGCATCAGATAGAAAGAGAAAAGGGGGGAAGGCAGGAGGGGAAGAGAGAAAAAGAGAGACAGAAATATTAGCTGTGCCAATGTATCTCTTAATTATAGTTTTTTTTTTACTAAACATGACAATTGATACCTCTGTCATTCAACAATCATACAACTTATGTATTAAAAAGTCCTAACATCAATTAGTATTGGAATCCATTGAGTTATTTGCATTTTTTCCACAATTCGTGTGCTGTGCTTGTGGGGAAATATAAATTGGGGTTTTGCTGTTCTGTAATTTATTCTGAGAATTCTATTTCTGTGTTTATTTGCATAAATGCTTAATTGCTTTCAAGGAAGTGATGGTGACAGCAAAGCCAGATGAAAGAAGTGATTTGTTGGTAAGATTCAAATCGAAACAAGTTTATTTTAAGAATGTTGACTTTTTTCATAAGTGAATACAAATTTATGAAGACGAATTGCAACAGATTTTATTTATTTCTGGACAATAAACACAATTTAAAACTTTTATTTAGGTTAAAAATTCAGTGCTGAAAATTCTGCAATTAAACTTCAATGTTGAACTGGATCTCCTCTGAATGTCCCACTAATTCATATTGTAGTCCGTTTAGACGGTGTAACATCACTCAAAGTGCGTTTTAGAATATTCACGTGAAATACTTGAAATGACATCAGGAACTGCCGCAACAATTACATTTAATTGATATCGTTGTTGTGAGGTTTTGTTACATGTATTACTTTCTGGTTAGAGTCAGCAATGAGTCCCTATCTCCAATTGCCCTTGAATGGCTTGCTAAAGCCACTCAGAACACAGTCAATTACTTCCCAATGGGTCTGGAATCTCATGTTGGCCAGACCATGGAAAGGTGACAGATGTCTTGTCATTCGTGAACCAGCTGTTTTTGTATTTTTTCCATTGACTCGGGTTACATGGTCACCATTTGGCTTTCTTTCTGATTCCAGGCTTTCTTTGAATTCAAATTTCACTCTGGGCAAACGATGGTATTCCAAGCCCCGTCCATTCAACATCAAACTGGAGTTTGGGAATACTGGTGTCATGATATCACCACTGTGATCCTAATATTGGAAATGCACAGAAAGCGGTCACAACCAGAAATGCAATAAATCTGACACTTTACATCATGAACAAATATTGGAGTGCAATACTGGCAAGAACTCTCCTGCTGTTCACAGCAACATCACAGGAGAATTTGCATCCAATCATCAATCTTAAATTTGTACCGGACTCTGTCTGAAGAGCCTAACTCACTGTAATTTGCATTTTTTGAATTCTTCACTGACTTATGAAAACGTTAGTCACATATCCCAAGAAGGTGGTCATCAGCTACCTTTTTGAAGGCCTGCCATCTTGCTCGGCTAATTACGGTTGATCTTTCTTAAGAAGCTTTATTACAACCAAATGGCTTCTCAGTCGAGACTGTAGTGCTGGAAATGTACAGCAGGTCAGGCAGCATCCGAGGAGCAGGAGAATCGACGTTTCGGGCATGAGGCCTTCATTAGGATACATGATGAAGGGGTTATGCCTGGAACGTTGATTTTCCTGCTCCTCGGATGCTGCCTGACCTGCTGTGCTTTTCCAGCACTACACTCTGAACTCTGATCTCCAGCACTTGCAGTCCTCACTTTCTCCTGATGGGTTTCTTGGTCAGGTTCGGCACAGGAAAGGACCGTCACCTTATTGTTGAACGGGTAGGGCAGGGCAGGTAGGAAGGTCAGACGTCCTCCTCTGAAGGACAATACTGAACCATGTAACATGCTTCAAACCTTTGGTAGGTCTGCCATTATCATTTATTATTCCAGCATTTTCATTTCATACGCTTTTATTAATTGAAGCTACCATGATAGGGACTGATTCTGGAACTTTACTCCAAACCTTTTAATTGCTTCTTTAATCCTCATAATGCCTCCTCAACCACTTTATCAAACTGTCATGTTAGCTTCAACGATTTTTTTATTGACTCATGGAACGGTGGTTGCTTTTAGTTGTCCGTAGATGTCCTTCAGCAGATGGCAGTAAGCTGCCTTTCTGAAATAACATGTCCCAATTTGGCCTGAGGAAGGGAATTCCAGATTTTGACCCAATTACAGTAAAGGATCCGTGAATATGTCCATGTCAGGATGCCGAGTGTTTTAGAGAGGAACTTACAGTGGTGCTGTTCCCATGTATCTGCTGCTCCTGTCCTTCAAGATGCAAGTGGCAGTGGGAAGGTACTGTCTCAGGAAGTGGCTAAGTTACTGCAGTGTAGTATTTTCGATAGTGCATCTGGCAGGTACTAAGCATCAGATTTGGAGGCAATCGACACTTGTGAATGTGCTACTGATCAAGTGGGACGCTTTGTCCTGGACAATGCCAAGCTTCTTGAGAGCAGTTGAAGCTGCTCCTATCCAGTCAAGGGGCGAGCTGTGCTATTAGCCTCCTGACCTCTGTCTCTTAGACAGTCAATTGGCTTTGCGAGTCAGGAGGGTGAGTTATTCGCTGCAGTATTCCTCACCTCTGGCCTGCTCGTACAACCATTGTATTTATGTGGAGTGTCCAGCTCAATTTCTGATGAACAATAAAACCCAGGGTGTTGATGGTGAGGGATTCAGTGATGGTAACACTATTGAATGTCAAGGGGTTTTGGTTAGATTGTCTCTTATTGTCAATGGTCATTGTCTTGCAGTTTTGTGGTGTGAATGCTATGTGCCACTTGTCAGCTCAAGTCTGGATATTGTCCAGATTTTGTTGCGTTTGAATGTGGACTGAGGAGTCGCAAAAAAGTGCTAGATTAATGCAGATTTCACTTCTGACCTTCTGATGGAGGGAAGGTCATTGCTGAAGCAGCTGAATATGATTGGGCCAAGAACACTTTCTTTCGGAACTCCAACAGAGATTTGCTTTGGCTGAGACGACTGCCCTCTAACAAGCAGAGCCATCTTCGAATGTGTGAGTTATGACTGCAGGCAGCAGGGAGTTTGTCGCCTAATGCCCATTGAATCCAGTTTTGCTATGACTCCATAATATCACACTCTGTCGAATGTGACCTTAATGTCAAGGGCTGTCACTCTCCCCTCATTCGCTTCTCTCCATGTGAAATCAAGACACTGTTGGGCGGGGGGGGGGGGGGGGGGGGTGCAGGAGTTACTGCAAATGCTATGGGGCCTGATATAATTCTGGCAATAATACCTGATGACTTGTGCTATCCAAGCAATCCCGATACAGCTAAAACACTGGCATCGACAATGTGGAAAATAGGCCAGGCACGTCCTGTGTACAGAAAATAGGTCAAACCACCCTGGCGAATTACTGCCCCATCAGTCCATGCTCAATCATGAGTTAGATGTAGGAAGGTGCTCTCAAGCAGCACTAGCTCAGCAATAACTTGCGTAAATGTGGGTTACGCAAGGCCTACTCAGCTCATGTCTGAATTACAGACTTGATTTAAACTTGGACAAAGAACTGAATTCCCTGCTGACAGGTATCTGTGATATTGGTGATCTATGGAAGATGCCGAGATGGATCAGACAATTGGCACTTCTGGCTGAAGATTGCTGTGAATGCTTCAGCCTTAACTTTTGTGCTGATGTTTTGTGCTTTCCAAAGCAGAGCAAGGGAAAATCTTTGGAGCTTATTCCTTCAATAAGTTGTTTAATTATCAACTTTAATTCACGACTTGATATGGCAGCACTGTGGGCTCAGGCCCCTGTTTCCTGAATGAATGGTCTAGTCACAATATCTCCAGACTATAACTCCAACCCCCACTCCATGATGTGGATATTCACAACAGAAGATTGCTTATCCATTTTATTGTGTAGATTCCAATAATGCATCGTCTATTCGCTTAAATTGTTAGTCTCGAAAATACTTTACTTCACAAACTTTAGGATATAATGTTCTGTTTTCAATTCTTCTCTCCGACAGACAAGGTCATCGATGTCACACTGGCTTTCCTCCTCACTAATTGCAAAACCAAACGTTTTTCACCTCATCTTTGAACTTACTGATCAAAATTGCTACATTCTTGACTAGATCGTTCATATACGCTGCAAACAGCAAAAGATCCAGCACCAAGTCATATAGTAAGCCACTGGACACAAGATGTCTTCACAATGACTACCTTCGACCATTACCTTCTGCCAACAAATAAACCTTCGATGCATTTGCCAAACTGCACCAGCTCCCATGAACCCTTACCATATTAAAGATGCAAGATCTGGTCAAAAACCTGATTGAAGTCAAGAAGCATTACATCCACTTTTTACACCCGATGTCACATCTCATTTCCTCTCCGGAAAACAGAATCAACCACTTCCGATATGATATCACTTCCACCAAAGCCATGCTGAATTTTATTGCTTAAACCTTACAATTCCAACTTTTAATGAATGCTGTTTCTTAGATTTACTTATTAACTTCCCCCAAGTTTTCTACTTTTAAACATAGGTTTATGAGTGAAACTACACATTGTCATTTAGCTCCTTTCACCCGATGATAACTCTTCTTATCTCTCTGACAGATAATTTACTCGGGCTGAAATAATCTTGTGTCTCTTCTGTTTCATTCTGGGAAATAGGAATGGAATTGAATACAATGTTGAGACCAACAACAAGCTGTCCATTTGTTCTTGACACTGTCAGTGTGTGTTCACCCTCAGAGGTAGGAAGACTGTTTGTGCTGATAATACGGAAAGTAGCGCCTGATGTATCATTCCCAGCTGGCTCGCAACTTCCTGTTTCTATGTGCCAGCAGCAAGCCACACATCTCACTTCTGATCAGAAAATAAACCCAGGGGATGCAATCTGGCGGAAACATCTGCCAATGTGGCCTATATCAGGACACAGAGTATGAAGTGGTCACATTGAAGTGACATTTGCAAATCGACCTTTTGATCTCTGTTTCGCGGTCTGATTCCAGGACATCATTGGACGAGTCTCTCGACCATCTAACAAGCTCATTCGATTCACTAAGGTCTGGGACATATCGACATGCACCTTGTCATGTCTTTGATCTTGTACTACTTGTTACTCTCTCTTCAGATTTAATGTTCCCAGTTTTTGATTCTGTCTTCTGTGTCCATCACCTTCCCAGCCGAATACATTCTGTTTGATCTGTTTCCTAAATTTTGATCAACTAAACAAATAATACAGTTTTGTGCAGACAGGTATGTTGGTGTGTCAGATTAACAGAATCAATATATGGAGAGGTCACCTTGGCTGTATCTAACTCTGACCGACATTGAATTCAAATAAACCACAGCACTGTATGGTTTCAAACTTTGCAAATTCTCTCTCTTTGAAAGAGCTTGTTCTAACGGTTAATTATTTTCCTGATTATTTCAGAAACTATGACTAAAAATCCCTATTTTTAACAAAGTTTCAAATATTATTAAAAGTTGCAGCCCTGGCATTTCCTACAGTGAGCTTTGTGTTATTTAAATGTTCTGGTCAAAATTTGCTTCAAGCAGAAGACTGAAACATTGGTTTCTCCGAGTCCCCAGCCATTGCCCTTGCAGTTCCATAATAACTGCAAATTATTGATAAGCCCCAGAATGAACAGAATGTCCAGGCCCTGTACACATCCAAACGCCATGATGTCGGCCTCGAAGCCCTCCGTTTCTTCCTGTCACGCCAACCCAAGCAGTACATGCTCAACCTCATCTACATTTCATTTCAATCCTCCCACTTCCTCCAAACCAAAGGGGGAGCCATGGACACCTGTATGGACCCCAACTATGCCTGCCTCTTTGTCAGAAATGTGGAACAGTCAATCTTCCACAGCTACACCGGTATCATTGCCCACCTTTAACACTGCTACATTGATGACTGTATCAACACCACCTCATGCAACCACTAGGAGGTTGAACAGTTCATCAACTTTAATAAGACCTTCCACCCTGACCTAAACTTCACAGGGACCATCTCGGACACCTCCCTCCCTTTCCTAGACCTCTCCACCTCTGTCTCCAGTGACCGACTAAACATTTACTACAAGCCCTCTGACTCCCACAGCTACCTGGACTGCACTCATCCCACCCAACCTCCTGTAAAAATGCCATCCCTTATTGTCAATTCCTTTGCCTCCACTGCACCTGCTCCCAGGAGGACCAGTTCCACCATAAAACATCCCAGATAACCTCCTTTTTCAAAGACTGCAATTTCTCCTCCCACATGATCAACGATGCCCTTGTACCCCATTCCTCCAATCGCAACAGGGAGCCCTCCTGGTCCTCAACTTCCACTGCACCAACCTTGCATATATCATATCATCCTCCGCTGCTTCCACCACCTGTAAACAGACCCCATCACTCGGGTATAATTCCCTCCCTACCCCTGTCTGCATTCCAGAGACACCATTCCCTCTGCCACTCCCTCGTCAGGTCCATACCCCTCCACCAGCCCACTCCCCACCCCTGTCACCTTCCCTTGCCACCACAGGAAGTGCAAAACTTGCGCCCACACCTCCCCCCTCACCTCCGACAAGGCCCCAAATGATCCTTCCACATCCCACAGAAACTTATCTATACTTCCACAAATGTCATCCACTGTGTCTGTTCCACCTGATGTGTTCTCCTCTACATCAGGGAGACAGGACACTAACTTGCAGATCATTTCAGAGAACATCTCTGGGAAACCCGTGCCAACCAACCTCACGGCCCCGTGGCTGAACACTTTAACTCCCTCTCCCACTCCACCAAGAACAGCCGATCATATTCCTGTTCAATTCCAACGAATAAATACAAAATAACCGAGCTGGAATTTGGGATGATATTAACAGGATTTATTTCGATCTAAGCATGAACAGATTATTTTGACATAACAGGTGGAGAGATTCACTTCCTGAAAAAGCAGCTCAAATGATATAAGCTGGCACCAAACCGAGTTTGGTCAATACTGAGGCAAAAATACAGCATACAGTCTTGACTGAAATAAATAAAGAAACCACCTTAACCCCGGAACAAGATAGAGTGTATTAAATATGAACAAAGACACAAGTATTTTAGGATGTAATAGGAAAGTAATTTATAGTATATTGAAATGCAAACAGAGATGTGAATTTGTGTCTCTACATTCTTCCTAGCTAAATTAATCATTTCAGAAATGCCTTTGTTAATTTTCATGAATCACTCGTTGGTCCATTCCACGAACCTTGCTAGGTCCTTGTTAAATTCTGAACCATCGCCTTCCAGGTTCACAGTGGTTGCGAGTTTCATTTGACAGCAAATTGTGAAGTTGTGCACTGCATGCCAATATCTTAAATAAAATTTAAAGCAATCACAGCTCCAAACATTTACAAAATATCACTATGGATCTTCCATGAATCCAAAACAAAAATTATCCCTTTGATCAATGATTTCTAAAATTTACTCACATATCTGTTGTGAAGGACGTTTTCAAATAACTTGAAGTGCAAATGGTTCACATCAGTCGGAATACAGTGACATTTCATGTGTTACCCCACACAAAAAGAAATCAAGCAAGTTTGTTGTCACGTGTTGCTCTCAGCAAGTCTATGATGGACTGTTTTATCAAACAACATCATTTCCAATGTTGTGAGGTCTCGTCTATCTTCTGTGCAATGGTCTGAATTTTGTGTCTGACTGCAGATGAAACTGGCTGATCTGGGTAAAAGTACAGTTTGTGCCTTTCACGTTGTTAATGTATATTGCTGACTTTAGTTGAATAAAGTGATGTTGTCCCAGGCATCGTCTGGCACCATTAATTAGACCATTAATTTCCTCATCACTAGCCAGACTATCAGGTGGAGTGTATTGATCTCATTGAAACAAATGCTTGGAATATTTCCAGTTTGAATCATGTGAATTAGAGCCTCTGAACGAGATAAAATAGGAAAGATGAATTTAGAGTAGTAGAACGTTTTCATGACAGAGAGAGATCACTTCGCCCATCGCACCTGTATCACGTGAAGACAGAGCCTTCCAGCCAACGCCCCATTTATAGCATGTTGTCTATAACCCTGATATAAGTGATAGCACTTGAAGTAAACATTCGGGAACATTGTGTAGGGTCTAATCCATTATCAACATAAATATGATCTCCAATGCTGTAAATCCTGGCTTATGGGGAAAAAGTAGGGGCAGAACTGTAACAATACTCAAACAGTTGGTACAGCCCTGAGGAGCTAATAGGCCCATTTCTAAACGTTGTTTCTCAGGACATTTTGACTATTCTTGACTTAATATCATTGTAAACTTACATGAAAAAAATGCAGACATGTTCCCCCGAAATGCTGACAGCAACATACTTTTATTCAGCCAAGATCAGCAACATGAATTAAGAAAGTTTAAAAAAAAACTTTCTTTTAACTGATTATTGACAACACGGATTTCACAAAGTGCAAAGTACAGAGGGGAAGGGTGGTGGGCGATGTTCACTGTTCCCTGATGTCTGGTTGCATTTATGAGCAACAGGTGAACCTGCGAACCAGATTCAGGATGGTACTTCAGGTATTTCAGCAGATATTGTGTAAACGGAATTCTCCCATAAATCAGCAATGACATGAACATTTATTTTTTATGGTGTTTGAAGCCAAAGAAAATTGAAAAATATGGTGGGAGAAGTTCCTTTCATTTCTTTGAACTAGTATCAAGGGACACTGTATGTGGACCTGGGTTGGCAGGAGGATCTTTCACAGCAGAATGTGAGGGAACAGAATCATGTTGGAAATCCAGATAGACTGGAAATTGTTTCACTGGAGGGTGAGAGTTCACGGGGGGGGGGGGGGGGGGGGGTGACCTCATACAATTTTATAAAGCCATGAGTGGAAAGGTGAATGGCTCGAATTGACATGATTCATACTGGGAATGTGCGAAGCTTTCGTTTCAAAAATATCACATATCAATAAATTCCACCTGACCCTACAGCCAGCGAAGTGGAAATTAATGGTCTAATTAATGGTGCCAGACGATGCCTGGGACAACATCACTTTATTCAACTAAAGTCAGCAATATACATTCACAATGTGAAAGGCACAAACTGTACTTTTACCCAGATCAGCCAGTTTCATCTACAGTCAGACACAACTTAAAATTCAGACCATTGCACAGAAGATAGACGAGCGCTCACAACATTGGAAATGATTTTGTTTGATAAAAGAATCCATCGTAGACTTCCTCAGAGCAAATCATGTTAACAAACTTGTTTTTTTTTTGTGTGGGGGGTAGTGCACAAAATGTTACTTTAAGCCGATTGATGTGAACCATTTGCACTTAAGAAATTTGAAAACGTCTATCACAGTAGATACGCGAGTAAATTTTACAAATCATTGATCAAAGGGGACAATCTTTTTTGGACTCGAGGAAGATCCACAGTGATATTTTGTAAATGTTTGGAGCTGGGATTGTTTTCAATTTTTGACGAAGACAGTGGCGTATTTTCGCTATGGTGGGGGATTTCAACAACAGGGAACATGTTTTTACAATGAGAGGAGAAAAAGTTTTAAAAAGATATCAGAGACAACCTTTTACACAGAGAATGGTTTGTGTGTGGGATGACCTGGTGGTGGATACTTACAACCTATAGAAGACATTTGGATAAGTAAATGACTATCAAATGTTTGGAAGGATATGGGCCAAGTACACACAGGTGGGATTAGTTTAGTTTGGGATTCTGACTGGCATGGACTGGTTGGACCGAAGGGTCTGTAACCATGCTGTATCACTCCATGACTCTATGACAAGTTTTCCCAATATGAAACAGTGCTGTAGTGATCCTTGAATGAACTGTTGATGTTAAGGTTGTATCTGAGACTCTGCGAATATTTCCTTCAATGAGAGGAGTGACTAGTTCTCCAAGTTACATAACTGAAAAATAAACTTTTCTCCAGCATTGTTGCTGAGTTGATTTGTTTCTGCGGAGGCGGTGGTTATGGTTTGCAGTTGGCTTTCCACCAACTGGTCAACAGTGAGACAAAATATCTTTGATCCACTGCAGAAACTCCACCTGCTTCCAGTAAATGAAACTGGGAACTCAAGGACCTTTTCTGCAGTCAGCTTAATTGCTGCCAACTATTGTATCTGGCCGATTAAAGGGAAAATGAATCAACTAAAGTCCAACCAAACAAGCTATATTTTCCCATTTACTCACAATGGACACATTTCCCTTGGCATTTATTCTTTAAAAAGGAAAGTCCCTGAATACAGCATTCACTGTATGACTATCAGAAAACAGGACATTGAATGCAGTGACGTTCTGGTTAGTTCAGCCTGTTTACTGAGTATCTTTAAAGCTCCTGAATATGAAGTTAATGGATCCAAAATCCCACATTGCAGTAACATTTGTTATCATCTCAAAGTAAATTAACAAAATTGAACTGGTTCAAACTCACATCACTTGTTACACCATTCTCTGATTCATGCACCTCATTAAAACTGAGTGAGCCCTTTATACATGGTTAACACTGGTGTAGTGTAACAGCGAATATTTGCTGATTTTTATGAGTTAACTGCCCTATCAGAGTTATCAGTGAGCAGAGAAATGTACTGTTTATAACCTACATTCGTGGTAATTATTACTGTAATACTCTCTAATTTAACGAAACACTCCTGGTGTACCCAGATTGTTACATGCAATGGTTTAGACGTTGAGGATTTTAAAAAAAACTTATGGACTGTCTTGTTCTAGTTCATTAGATGCTCTTTCAAAAGTTTACCTAGGTGTTATGTATCACTGCGGACTCACATTTTGTTTCTCAGGCACACAGCTTTCCTTTACTGTGCATTTTAGTGTCGGAGCAATTTGAAGAAAAAAAATGCAGGGAGAGACATTCTGCAATGTAAGGAGGTGCTTCTAATCTCCGGGTCCAAACTGTTTAGTGACATACACTCACATTCTGAACATAATCACTTTAGACATGCTCCATATTAGGTTGCCGAAACTGAATTTAGAAACGCAGATTAGAAATGATATGTTATTTTGTAATATGAGAGAGACTTTGAGTGACAGCAAAAATAAAGTCATTCATTTTGTTGGCTAATAATATTATTGAAGTTCTTTTTAGCTTTATCTGCTTGTGGTGGAATGTAGGATTAAAGGGAGTTAACTTCTAATTGAATATTCTAAATATAATCACTTTGGACACGCTCAGTTGCCTAAATTGAATTTTGAAATGTTTCATATGAATTACATGTTATTTTGAGTGCGACAGAGACTTGCAGTATCCAGGGAAGAAAAGCTCAACTGTTTTATTGGCTGGTAATATGTTTGAACTTTCATTTTAGTTTTATCTGCTTGTGAATGAATGTAGAAATAAAGGGAGCTAACTTCCAGTTGAATTTGTTTTTTTTTTAATCAAAATACATGCAACTATCATGTTAAACAGACCTGAAGCTACTCAAATTTACTTCCAAAGAAGCTATTCAGCAAAAGAAATATCCCAAGATGTGTATGTGTCCGTGTTTAAGCAAAACCTCATGTAAATACATGATCCCATGTGTTCGGGCTGTGCAAGCTGATACCAGGATCCAGTCTCAGCCTCCAGCAGGAAACCAACATGCGGAAGCAGTAAGCCTGCCCCTTCCGATGGCCATATAAACCTTTGGCACTGGACTGTAATTCAACACTCCTGGGTCGGCTCTGTTTAGAAAGATCTTAGCAGAACCGTTTCCCACAATTTATCAGAATGATTGTGTCGACAATTTTTCTCAGTCTGTTACTGATTTTCTTATCATGTGAGTGTTTTTTGTTCATGTCTCTCTTTGTTTCTGTCTCAATGTTCGTCTACCGCAGGAATGTAAAACACTCAGCCATCATGTCATCAGCATTAATGCTCACGGTTTATTTGTTTTCTTTTTTAAAGGTGTCCAGTCGGAGATTGTTTTGACCCAGCCAGAGGCAGAGACTGGCCGTCCCGCAGGCAGCCTGAAACTGACCTGTAAAACCAGCGGGTTCGATCTTAGCGGCAGCTACATGTACTGGGTCCGACAGGTTCCCGGACAGGGTCTGGAGTGGCTGGTTCGCTACTATAGTTCATCCAGCAGTAACTATGCACCAGCCATCAAGGGTCGATTTACTGCGTCCAAAGACAATTCAAACAACATTTTCGCGTTGGACATGGGGAACCTGAAGATCGAAGACACCGCCATCTATTACTGTGCAAGATACTATAACCAATACTGGGGCCAAGGGACCATGGTGACTGTGACTTCAGGTAAGACCCTTGAACTTTCTTTCTGACTTTTTAAAAACTTTCTATTCATGTGACTAATTTCTGAATTAAATGAAACTCAGATTCTGTGCTGAGTTTGGTTTGGTTTGGATTAATTTTTGTTCAGACTGATTATAGACTTCAGTTAAGGCTCAGCAAATAGTTACAATGGGGATGATGGAGCCAGTTGCTTCGTGTATCTCTTTTTTTTGATCAGATGGGCAATGTCTCTTAATCAGTCAGCTATAAATAATGTTTAATGTTAGTGACACCCTGACTGTGAGTTTTATTATCAATAACAAACGCTAAGAATTCAAAGATGTTCGAGATATTACCAAACATGATTAAAATATGCTAAAATATCATTATTCATTTCTTTACTATATGTTCTTACCATGATTCTATTTTCACATTTATTTTGATAATTTTGTTGATGACAAGCAGGTTAGAAAGTGTCATAAAATTTTCTTGCGGTGCTATATTGCATTCTGTTGATTAGATTCTGAGTTTGTTTTACTTGATTCTGTTGAATTGAGTATATTGGATTTTGGCTTTGTTTAAGTTGATTCGGTTTGAACTGTGTTGATTAGATTCTGACTTGGTTTTTACTTTGTTGAATTGTGTTGATTGGTTTTTTGAAATTGTTTTATTTGATTCTGTTGAATTGAATTGTTTGGATTCTGATTATGTTTCATTCAAATCTGTTGTTCTGAGTTGATTGGATTCTGATTTTATTTTCCTTGATTCTGTTGAATTGAGTTGATTGGATTCTTATTCAGTTTGTGAAATTGATCTGCATTTTCATGCTTTCTGTAACTGGTGTTTTCTTTCTGGTGAGGAAATTGTCTCTCTGGATACCTTTTCATGACCAATATTTGTGAAGTTCTTTTGTTTTTCATGAATCATTTCTGCATTTGTTAAACTTTTTTGACACATTTTTCTCTGCTTGATTGAAAACATTACATCCATTTGTAACGGTCTGAAAAACAACTTAAGGCAGAAACCCGGAAGTGTGAGAAATGAAAAAAAAACGAGTTTTTAATGCATTGACTTTTTAAAAAAAAACTCAGTTCTAATTGTAAGCTAACTGAATTTTGTTTTGAGTAGCCTCATTCAAAATAAAGTTTGGGACTAAAATCTGAAACTACAGAATTGATCAGATTATGTAATTGATACTAACTTAAAATTATAATGTGGTAATATTTGTCCATTCAGTAATTTTGTTTTGACCATGAAGTGATTAATCAATATATGCCTTCAACCACTCTACTGTGCGCTGCACAGGATTGTCACGATCAAGAAGGGTGTGCAGGTTGGAAATAAATTGAACTGTTGCCAGAAACGTTACAGCTTTAAGTGTTAAGTCCCCTCACAAACAAAGTTGCTGTTATGACTTGTTATTTCTATTCAATTTAATCATTAGTTTGCTGGATTCTGAGCAGCTTTGTTAGACCTCAATTTGTTTTTTTTTTGTGAGGTTACATCATGTTCTTGGTTCTGTTGAAAATGTTTGCAGAGCTAGTTCTGCTGCAAACACACCGTGTTGTGATCTGGTGATCATTGATCTGTTGAGGGGGGACTGTGCTTGGGTAACATTAAATGTGATATATTTGGGAAACCGTTTCTGGTTTCTACATTGTTTTTGCAATGTTAACACGGTTGGTGACAGTGAACCGTTCCTGGTTCCTCATTCAATGCATTCAGCGTGCAAGTTGAAATTTCATAAAGCCTATTATTAAGTGAAAGGCAAATCGCAAAGGTTTTAGAAATGAAGGGAAAACAGATACCTTCGGGCGCCATTTTTACTTAAAATAAATAATTAAGGATTAATCTAATCCATGCTTTACAATCCAAATTCAGAACTCAACTATCTAGTTCAGTCATAAGGTCTGTCTTTAAACAGTTTACAAGTTATAGAGAAATATAAATAGAATTTCAAAAGTCTAATGTTCGAATAGTTCTTGCTCTTGAGCAAAAATGCCATGACTGTGTTATAATTGATCAAGAAACACTTTTCAATTCCGCTGTACACTACATACATATTTTTCTGGCTGGAAAAGATCATTGGCAAAGACCATTTGGAAATTCTGCTCAATTCTATGAAGAACAGGTCAGTTTCACTGCTTTGATCAGTTTCACACGTAACTTGAATTAATTAATTGTTATGTCCCTGATTAAACTGGATTTACAGAATAAAAATAAAACACTAACTGAATTATTTAATCTGCACAGTGCTTTAGATTGTTCCCAATCTGTGCATTTTAAATAAATAGTTCCATTTTACAACAAAATATCAACTGAGGAGTCATTCTTTCGGAAACAACTGCTATTGTGAATTATGTGACCAAGGCCAAATTTTGAATTAATTAAAATAATCCACTCATGAACTCGCAGAGCAGCATGGTGTCTCAGTGGTTGGCACTGCTGCCTCACATTCGGTCCCAAATTCGATTCCACCCTCGGGTGACTGCCTGTGTGGAGTTAGCACATTCTCCCTGTGTCTGCGTGGGTTTCCTTCGGGCGATCTGGTTTCCTACCACAGTCCAAAAGATGGGCAAGTCAGGTGATTTGTGCAACTTAGCACAGCCATAGTGTTCAGGGATGTGTAGGTTAGGGTGCATTAGTCAGGGGTAAATATAAATTAGGAGGAATGGGTCTGGCTGGGCTACTGACTGTTCAGAGGGTCAGTGTGGAATTGTTGGGCCAAATGGCCTGTTTCTATACTGTAGGAACCCTACTCTTAAAACCATGGGAGTGCTTGCTGCAAACGCAGAGAATTCATTTTACATCGATGTGTTCAGACGGATGCAGAGTTCACAAATTTGCAGAAGACGAACTAGAGGATAACAGAGCACATTGTTTATTCAGACATTGAAAATAGATTAATATTTATTTTAATTAATATACTTGACCGATTTATTGCAATGTAGCGATCGGAAGGAATTGCTCACATTAGTTAAGTGTGTCAATCATTTAGATTAGATTTCCTGCAGTATGTATCAGGCCATTTGGCCCAACAAGTCCACACCGACCCTCTGAAGAGTAACCCACCCAGACCCATTCCCCTTCCCTATATTTACCCCTGACTAATGCACCTAACACTATGGACGATATAGCTTGACCATTTCCCCTTCATGCACATCTTTGGATTGTGCGAGGAAACCCACACAGACACAGGGGACATTGTGTAAACTCCACTTGGCAGTCACCCGAGGCTGGAACCGAGCCTAGGTACCTGGATCTGTGAGGCAGCAGTGCCCACATTTACTTAGACAACCGCTAAAGTGGGCAACTCCAGACAGAAGCATGTTTTCAATTCATACCTTTTTAAACATTTTCGTTCATTAAAAGCAGTTAACAAAGAAAATGACCTTGCCCTAATTCCTTCAACAGAAATGCTTTCCACACTGGACTTTATGCAGTGCATGCAAAATCTCCACAGTTCAAGGAACGTTTTAAGAATATGTAAAAATAATTTAGAGAATAATCCATTTCCTCCGGATCTGGGCTTTAATTGGCGATATTTCCCACCTCAATAATTTTGTTAAATACAATGACTTATTAAGTTTATTAACTCAGTGGTTATTTATGTTCATTGTGAACACATTCTCGTTCACATTAATCCATTGGTTAGTTCCTCTGATGAATGTTCAATTACAGTGAATATATTTGACGTGAGGAGTTGAGCAATGTATCCTCTAGGATTAAGTATGTTGTGCAGTTTGTTTCTGTGCTATCTCCGACTAACTTGTCAACAGTCCTGACCATTTGTAAATTGTCCAGTTCGGATACCTGAATCTCAGGCAGTTCAATTTTATCTTGAGCTTTATCTGCCAGAAATACAATATTCGATTAGGTGCCTCAGAATTGAGAGCCCTGACTAAGTTGTTCCAATCAGAATGTACGTTTCAGGAACAAAAGGCATACAGCAAGAGTTTTGAAATTGGTTGTTGGCAAAAAGAGATATTTGATTGAGCGAGGCAGAGGGAAATATGCTGTATATTTTCTTTGTGCCTCAGTTATGCAGGACATGTTTCGTGGCACAATGTAGAATCAGAATTTTTTTGCATCTTATTATTTGAAAACCTATTATCAGCTTTTAATGTCACTGGCAATGGTCATATTACACTTCAAAACATTTTAATCTTTTCCAAACTAAGTAGACCGTCTGGTGCAGCAACATTCACAGGGGAAAGAGGAAGGGAGTTCTAGGTTGGAATCCAGTGACAGTGAATTGATGGCAATGCAATTCCTAGATTTATTCCTCTGTAGTTCCCATAGAGTTTGAACAATTTGGAGCTGCTGTCAAAGCATTCTTGGATAAATGTTGAAATGTTACTTTCATTGTACAAACATTCTGGAACAATCCCTGGTTGTTGGAAGGTGATAATAACTAACATGGTTTATGTACTGTCAAAACAGGTGGGCTGTGTTCTCCGTGATAGTGTCAAGCCCATTGTGTTCAGGTCTGTTGTGATGTTGTAGTAGGGTCCCTGATTCTGTGCCAGGTGGCCTGTGTTCACTGACAACCTGTTAGAGTGGTATGTAACACCATCTCTCTCTTATCAGCTTACTTCAGTGCAAGAAAGCAGATTGAAATGTTTGGGTGTTTGTTGGAATTCCACTCACAGAGGCCAGTGAAATCTATTCAATCGCTGTCCTGACTTGTGTCTCTTAGATATTAAACAGAATTTTGGTGTTTAGCAGCTTTTTCTAGATCAATATTTGTTCACAAGCTTTTGGGCATCACTAGATGGGGTTAATGGAGTAAGTGCTCAAAGAAATCCCAGCTTTTGTCTTGCTGTTCTAACAATATCATTTATAACTAATCCAGAATGAATCATTTTCAAAGCATATTTGATGAGATTATGCTTAGGCCGTTTTACTTTTTATTAAACCAGTGCTGTAGCTAAATTTGATTGTTCAGTACGGTGGGAGTTCCGCTGAATCCAACACTTGCTGCAGATGGCAATAGCTTTTCAACTGGTCTTCAATTGCTATCTCAGACCATCCAGTACCTCTGCTAAGAATTCATTTTCCAACAGGAGTCAAGCCAACGTAATCACTGTTTATCTTAACAGGTTGAGCTCTTGTGCCAAAAACATGAAAACAATTTGGTGAAGAGGGGGTCTCTGTGTGCGAAAGGTTAACCTTGCAATCTCTCCACAGGAGCTGCTAGATCTACTGAGTTTCTTCAGAAATTGCTGTATTTTATTTTGGTTTTCTAGCATTTAAAGTTTGTTGTTTCATTGAAAAAGGTTCTGTTCGATTAAACACGTTCTTCAGAGAAAAGATGCATTTGAACAAATTGCGAATGTTCAGAGATATTAAATATCAGAGAATCATTGAATTTGAGCGCCCTGATCTCGAGCTGTAGTTTCACAAGAAAATATTATGAAGTAACAACACACTCCAGAGTGCAGTGGCTGGTGTAAGTGGGTGGAAGTTATTTTGATCACTCAAATAGAGAATGTCAATGATCCCGTCCCAAATAATCAACAGAAGTTTTTTTTAAAGCATGTGTGAAACAATTAATTTATCGAAATATTTTAATAAAAAGTGTTCACCGCCAGTGCTAGCTTAATGAATGACACAATGATAGGAAGGTAGGAGGAAGAGAAGGGCACTCAGCCCCTCAAGCTGTTCCACCACTTACTTAGATCATGGTGCATCTGTGAGCCAAATCCACAGGTCTCCCTTTGGCTAAAACTCTTTAACACCTTTGATTAACAAGCAAAAATTATCCCAGGTTTACTGATTCGACTGCCCATAACAAAGGGAGACACCATTTCTGAAAGACATTCCTGTGAGTACTGTGACACAATGAGGCTGGAAATAATTGCTCATGAAAGTAAACTTTCAATCTCTGACAATTTCCAATTGAAACATCCCAATCATCATATTTCTTTAATTTAACACTATACTTCCCTGGAATAAAGAAATATAATGTGTGATTGCCTTGCTAAAAATGAGGGAAGCTTCATTCCTATTATATGATTAAGAAATAGCTCCGTTCATTCAGTGAAAACACAGTCAAATCACACAAAAGGAAACCATGTCACCTTGTGTAGACACACAAGTGCCTCAAATAATTTTCAATTCTTCCAGTGGTTGTTTGCATCTCTAGACAGGTGTGGAAGTGTCAGACTTGTTATATCGCCTTGAGAAACCAGTTATCATCAGTCTATTTGAATTGCTGAAGTTTGTGTGGTATGAGCACATTCACAGCGCTGTTAGGAAGTGAGTCCCATGGCTGTGATTGAGGAAGAGGAAACGGGCAGGGAAATAGTTGCGAGTCAAGTTGAAGTCTGATTTGGAGGAAAGCTTTCAGGTGAAGCATTTACATGCACATGGCCCTTATCCTTAAGGACCACAATTTTGAAACATGCTGCCGAAGGGACATGTCCGCATGCAAAATGGAAGCTGAAGAAGGCACCTTGGCCCCTCTAGAAGGCTATTCCATTCATGGGATGATCATTAATCTTGCTGCTCACCAGTCTTCCCAACACACCGATAACATTGAACCTGATTGTTTACTGTTCAGCAAAAGAATGGTGAACATTTGGAATTCTCCACCACAGAAATTGACAAAATATGAAATGATTTCAATAAGGAGATAGATTCCTTCAATCCTTAAAAAATGCTACGGATATGTGGGAGAAAGGGAAACAATATTGGTTGAAAGCCATGAAAACATTGAATGGACATGGTTTGTAAGTTTGCACGAAACGCCAACATTGGTGGTATAATTGGCAGTGAAAGTTATCTAAACGTGCAATGAGATCTTGATCAGCTGGGCCAATTGGCTGAGGAGTGGCAGATGGAATTTAATTTAAATGAATACGACGTGTTGCTTTTTGAGAAGATAAATCAGGTCACAACTTACAGAGTTAATGGTAGGCCACTGGATAGTGATGTAATACATAGGGCCCTGAGGTTCCAGACTCCTAGAGTCTTACAGAGTTAATGTTAGGGCACTGGGTAGTGATGTTGAACACTGAGGACCCTGAAGGTTCAGACTCATAGATTCTTGAAAGCGTTGACTCAAGTACCTAGTGTGTTGAAGGTGTTTGGCACATGTATCTTCATTGCTCAGAGCACTGAGTGCAGGAGTTAGGGCTTCATGTTGTAACTGTCCAAAGCATTGGAATCAACTGCCAGAGGAAGTGGTAAATGCAGAGATAGGTCCAACATTTAGAAGGCATTTGAACAGCTACAGGAACTGGATGGGTCTGGATGGATATGGGCCAAAGGCAGGCAAGTAGAATTAGTTTAATTTGGGAACTCTGGTCAGCATGGATGAGCTGGACCAAAGGAACTGTTTCTGTGCTGTATGACTTTATGACTCACTCACTTTATGGTGGAGTAGGCTCAAAGTTGGAAGGTGGTGAGCAAGTGAGGGGCTAGATTGGGCATGTGGGAGAGTTTGGGCTGGTAGGCTGTGAGGTGTTGGCTGGCTGCTGGGTAGGCTTGCATGCACTCTGTCTGGCAAGGTGGCATCAAGGTAAATGGTAATGGTCACAGGATAATTTGTTCGAATTGTGCTTGGTAGGTGAGGGGTAGTTTGAGCTGAAATGCAGGAGGTCTGTCTTTGCCAGGTTGGTTTATGGAGAGGTGGGCAGGATGCCAGGCTGGTTAGTGTAGAGGTGGGCAGAGTGCCAGGATGTTTCGGGGGTGGAAGGTCACTGTAATGAAGTGACAGGTGGACGTGTTGTCAAAATGCAAAGCTCGGAGTCTGGCAAAATGGTGGGTTGTAAAGCACAGATGCGAAAGGAGCTAGGATGCAATGTGCACAGGTTCACTTGGGTAAGATGAGAGGTCAGTGATCAAGGACTGAGGTCATGTCTTGGGTAGTGGACATTTGCCCGAGGTTGTGAAAATGATGGTGCCAGGTCCTGTCAGGGCCAGATTCACCATGGGCCAGGTGCAGGGCGGCAAGAGTGTAAATGACTGAAAGGAATTGAGATCATATGTCCATCTGGAATATAGAACATAGAACATTACAGTGCAGTACAGGCCCTTCAGCCCTCGATGTTGCGCTGACCTCTGGAACCAATCTGAAGCCTATCTATCCTACACTATTCCATTTTCATCCATATGTTTATCCAATGATCTTTTAAATGCCCTTAAAGTTGGTGAGTGTACTATTGTTGCAGGCAGTGCGTTCCATTGCCCTATTACTCTCTGAGTAAAGAAACAACCTCTGACAGTTGTCATCTATGTCCTCTCCTGCTAACCATCACTATTCAAGGAAAAAGACTTTCACTGTCCACCCTCTGTTTTTCTTTTATGTCTCAATTAAGTCACCTCTCAACCTTCTTCTCTCAAACAAAAACAGCCTGAAGACCCTCATCTTTTCCTCATTAAACCTTCCCGCCATACCAAACTACATCCTGGTAAAGCTCCACTGAACTCTTCCAAAGCTTCCACATTCTTTCTATAATGTGGTGACCAGAACAGTACACAATACTCCAAGTGCGGCCACATCAGAGTTTTGTACAGCTGCAGCCTAACCTCGTGGTTCTGAAACTCAGTCCCTCTATCGATGAAAGCCAACACAAAGTATGCCTTCTAAACAACTCTATCAAACTGACTGGCAACTTTTAGGGATCTATGTACATGGACACCGAGATCTCTCTGCTCAGCTACACTCCCGATATGGATTGCCTTGGATGTGTTTCGTGTGATAGGGGTTGTGTGTTCCGGGCATGAATGGGTATATAGCAGGGTAGGGTTTCTCAATGTGAGTGGAAATTTAGGTCTAGACAGAATAAGTGCAGTGGTTAGTCTGAAAGATGAGGTTTGGTGGTGAACTGTGTACCAGGTTGATATTTATTAAAGTTTAACATTACTTGTTCATTTCTCAAATCATAATTACATAAATACTCAGCTGTAATACTCCAAAGTCTCTGAAACTTAATGGTCCTCCATTTTTCAGAGGCCTCCAGAATTCAGATAATTGTAAATTAGATGTTTCAACTTCCAGACAATTGGCATGAGTTCAGCCGTGACAGCCATCCTCCCCGTCCCAGTGTTCAGCTCCTGCCTGTGCTGCTGCTGCAGTGACCTCCCTCCCAGAGAGAACATTCTGCCTTGCATTGATAAGTGAGGAAGGCTCACTGGACCTGATTTCCAAGTATGGGGACGGCAAACACGAGGGGACACAACTTTAAAGTGAGGGGAGATAGGTATAAGATAGATGTCAGAGGTAGTTTCTTTACTCATTGCGTAGTAAGGGTATGGAATGCTTTGCCTGCAATGGTAGGAGATTCGCCAAGTTTCAGTACATTTAAGTCGCCATTGGCAGGCATATGGACGGACATGGAATAGTGTAGGTGGGATGGGCTTCAGGTTAGTATGATAGGGCAGCGCAACATCGAGGGCCGAAGGGCCTGTATTGCACTGTAATATTCTATGTTCTATGATTCACTCTGGTTTCTCTCCGGGGGTACTGCCAGGTGTTGGGTATTTCCAGCAGCACGGTACCTAGTGGGGCAGCACGCTGGTTCCGTGGTTAGCGCTGCTGCCTCACAGTGCTAGGGACTCAGGTTCCATTCCAGCCTCGGGTGACTCTCTGTGTGGAGTTGGCACCTTCTCCCCATGTCTGTGTGCGTTTCCTCCCACAGTCCAAAGATGTGCAAGCTGGGGGAATTGCAAATGTTGTGTTCAGTGATTGGGAGGTTAGCTGCATTAGTCAGGGTTAACTGTAGCATAATAGGGTAGGGGAATGGGTCTCGAAGCGTTACTTTTCAGAGGGTGGGTGTGGACTTGTTGGGCCAAATGGCCTGTTTGCACACACTGTAGAATTTCGATGAATCTGCATTTCCTTGGTTTGTATTTTGTGAAACTTCTCTGCTCTTCACAGCAATCCAGTGAAAGTGTCAGTTGGTGAGATTTTCAAACAGTTACTGGGGTGGGATCAGGATGTTCTTCTTCCTAAATTATATGGCAATGGTCAAGGTCGAGGGCATGTTTCTAAATAGGGAACCAATGATCATGATCAGCAACTGGTAGGAACCAAAAATAAACCCTAGTTATGCTGTAGACTCAGCGGGAGCATACTGGCAAACGTTTACAGCTGAGGATACATTTGAGTAACTGATAAGGTCAAATGAACAGAAACTAACATGCTCAATTGGTCATTCTATTGTAGAGACACCATCTCCCCCCACGCTTTATGGCCTGGTCTCCTCCTGTCAGGAGCACAACACCGGTTCTGCGATCTTTGGTTGTTTGGCGATGGACTATTCCCCTGACGTCACCAAGGTAACCTGGAAGAAAGGAGGGGAGCTAATCACGACTGGATTGAAGACTTACCTATCAGTGAGAAACAAGAAGGGAACTTACACCCTGAGCAGCCAGTTAACCCTGCCCGAGTCAGCAGTAGGTTGCCCCAGCAAAATCTCCTGTGAGGTTCAACACAGCGGGTCACACAAGAGCAAAGAAATGCCATGTCCAGGTACGTGTTGTGGGAACTGAGATAAACAGAGCATCTGGGATTAATATGAATAAGGCATTATTTATAACCATTTTCACAGAATCACCTTATACAGCACAGGAAAAAAGGCCCTTTGATCCATCCAGTTCACGCCTATCAATATCATCCACCTAACTATTCCAGTCTCATGTGACTTGCCTTTGCAAGGATGCATCTCAATACTTCATACTTATTATGAGGGGCTCAGTTTCTACATGACTTATAGGTGCTGAGCTCCAGACTAACACCACCCTCTGTTTGATTTTGTTTTCCCTGAGATCCACTTGGAAGCTCCAGGCCTTACCTTCACCCTGTGCCCCTGAGGCATTGATCTCTCGCTGTCTATGACTAAAATAATTCTAGACATCATGATCATCTTCTCCCTAATTCTCCTCTGCTCCAAGGAAAACCCCTGTCTATCTAATCTAGTTTCATAACTAAAACCCTCCAACCCAGGCAAGATCCTGGCAAATCTCATCAATACTGCCTTCAGTGTAATCACATTCCTTCGATTACATGCACAGAACGCTTCAGTATGGCCTAACCAGTGTTCTAATAAGTTCCAGTATCATCTCCCTAATCTTCATTGACAATGTCTCGGATAATAAAAGCAAATATCCTCCCACCTTCTTAGCCTCTTTATCCAGACGACACAGTACTATAGGGGATCTTTGGGTACGTACACCAAAGATCCTTAGTCCTTTCCAGGGTTCCACCATTCAAAATGTCATATCTCACAGATTCGTCTGCCGAATTACATCACCTTACATTTATCCAGAATAATTTCCATTTGCAACTTCTCTTCACAAACAACCAACCCTTTTATATTCTCCTGCATTCTAAAGCCATTATGCTCATGACCTACCAACATGACAGTTTTCATTTCATCTGTGAATTCACTGGTTAATCCTCCTAAATTTGAGTCTCAATCATTGGTATGTAAGAGAAATAGCAAGGAAATCAACACCAATCCCTACAGAACACCAGGAGACATAGATTTCCAGTCACGCAGACACCCGATGACTATTATCCCCTGCTCCCACCACTCAGCCAGTTCTAGATCCAATCTGTCAAATTAACTCGGATCCCATTGGCTCTGATTATTGCTATCATCTGAACATCGAGTTATCTCTCTGAAAACTGCATGAAAACTGTCACACATGACTTCCTCTCAATAAAACCATGCTGAAAATTGTAGATTTATCTTCCAAATGAAGACTAATTTCACTTCTCAATAGTTTCCCTACCACTGAGACTAGCTTGACAGATCTGTGTTTTCATTATTTATCCCTTCCTTCGGCCTGCATAACAGTGCAACGTTGGCTGATCTACACTCACTTGGCACAACTGCTGTGGCCAGACAGGATTTCTAAATTATTGTCAGCAACCCAACTATTTCATCCTTTGCATCGCTCAACCGCTTGGTATACTTTTCATCTGCCCTGGAAATATAACCACTTTTCATTCAGCAAGACAACACAGAACATCACATCATGTGTCCTAATTTCTGAAAACTACATCACAACACCCCTCCATGATTTCGGTCCCCACACTGTCCCTCTTACGAGTGAACACTGACACAACACATTCGTTTTGAACACAACCTAATCCTCCGGCTCCACTCCAATAATAACACTTAATGGGCATTACTGTTTCCCGAATAATTCTTTTATTATGAATGAGCCTGTAACTTTTAAAAATATTTTCCTTTATTTTGACTGCTATTATTTTCTCATGGTCCCTTTTGCTCTTCTAATTCCTTTGTCTTTCAAACTCCTCCTTGTACTCCATACTAATTTCTATTGTTTTGAGATTTCAGTATAGACCGGAAGCCTCCCTTGTTTCTCTTTATCTCCCCCTCCATGCCCTTTGGTGTCCAGAGCCCGCTGCATTCTTGGTCCCACGCAGTGGCTTCCTGGGAAATGACCTCCCTGTGATTTTCCTATCTCTTTCTTAAATGTGTCACACTTGCTCTGACTCGGATTTACCAATAAGTGTCAGCTTCCAGTACACTCTGGTCAAGTCATTACCTGATCTTACTAAAATTGTCCTTCCCCTTTTCAGAACTTTGGGCCAATTTCTATTCCTTTGCAGTACAATCTGAAATCCAACTGATTTATGATCACTGTCTGCAAAGTGCTCCACCATTGGTGTTTTACCCACTGGGTCGACTTCACTCCCTAAAGTTAAGTTCAGGTTCACACCTCTCTTGCAAGGTCTGGATTCAAATTCTCTGTATTAACACATACTTTGTGAAAATATTCTCCTGGGGGAATTTTCAGAATTGTGTTCTCTCTAAATTTTTGACAAAGTGAATATCCAAGCCTATGCTGAGGAAGTTCAAAACCTCTTTTCTCATTCCCCTATTTAATTTCCACGTCTCTGAAATTTGCCCATGTATTTGCACTTGGTCTTTTGGACCTATAGTAAGGTCTATCGTGCTCTCCCAGTAGTTATTTTTGCTGTATTTTGGTTTTGAAGTACTGTCCATTTGCCTTTGTTCAAGGAGGTATCCATGATTTCATTTCTCTTTGCAGCCTAAAATACTCTTGTCAGAATTGCGACAGAAGCAACATTCTGTACCGCACACCCCCGCCCCCATCCTTTTCCATCTTTCCCTGTCTCGCCTGAAGGCACTAAATCCTGGAATATTGAATAGCCACTCCTGCCCGGCTGTCAATATGTCTCCGTGATAGCAACCGTATCATTTCCTCATTTTTGCCGGTAATTCATCTGCCTTGTTCATCAGACTCTGTCATTAAAACGAATACCATCCAACGTTGCTATCTCCCTTCTGATGTTACCGGCCTATAGTTTCTATGCCTCCTTGACTCCCTTGCTGCGTCCTATAATTTTTGCCTTTCACATTGTCCTGCTCATCTTTCTGTGTGGATCCCAGCTTCTCCAGCACTCTGCACAATTATGATTCTTGTATCCATTAACCACGAGAAACCTTGATATATGAGAACTGATTGTATTTGTTATGAAATTCGTCAGATAATTTATGCGATGTGTTTCCTAAAGGTACAGATCCTCTCCAACCAACCCTTCTCCTAACTGTGAGCTCCAGTGAAGAAATCGCAAGCAGCAAGTTTGCAACCGTCGTCTGTTCAATCATCGATTTCCATCCGAAGTCAATCTCCGTGAGTTGGTTGAAAAATGGCCGACCCTTGGATTCTGGCTTCTTCACGTCTCCCGTGTGTGAGACAAACGGGAACTTCTCGGTGGCGAGTCGGCTGATGGTCCCTTATGGTGAATGGTTCAACAGCGCGGTCTATACCTGCCAGGTCACTCATGGAGAGAACATTCAAAGTAAAAACATCACCGCACTCCAGGGTAAGAGACACAGACTGAGAGAGCTACAAATCACTCTGAACTCTGATGTGAATCAAACACACGAATTTATCAGGCATAGTAAACAGCACGGTACAGCTTCTCGTTTCCCAACATGCCACGTATCTCATTTCAATATGAGTGTTACATTAGCATTGCTCATAATTCAACCTTTTGGCAAGTCAGAAAAGCATGTTTCCTCTCTGTTGAAGATAGATATATAGACAGTGAGCTTTGTTAAATAGTTTGTTGCCTGACCATGCTGGGAGAGGCATTCAGAGTGCTGAATCCTTGCCTGGTAGTCGCTTCAAGGATAAGTTTGGGGGTGGAGGGGGATATTAGATAGATATCTGATTGAAACATAGAAAATACTGAGAGACTGAGGTCGAGTGAACACGGAATAGATGTTTTGACTGATAGGCGAGACTAGGTCCCAAGGGCACAGTCTCAGGGTCAAAGGGGCACCGTTTAGAACTGAGATGGGGAGGAATTCCTTCAGCCAGAGGGTGATGAGTCTGTGGAACATGTTGCTGCAGAGGGCTGTGGAGGCCAGGCCATTGTGTGTACTCAAGCCAGAGATAGATCGGCTCTTGTTTCGTCCGGGGAGAAGGCAGGAGAATGGCTTTAGCCCGAAACGTCAATTTTCCTGCTCGTCGGATGCTGCCTGACCTGCTGTGCTTTTCCAGCATCATTCTGATCTCAACTCTGGATTGGCCGAACAGCCTTATTCTGATCCTCTATCTTATGATGTTGGGGTCTCAAAATGACGTGGTTAAAATATGCAGTGACCCTTACTTGAAAATAAATCAAAATGCTTTCAATGCTTCATTCCCTGCTCAGCAATAACCTGTTGGCCTTGGACATTGTACGACATCGATTTTTATCTGGTACTGAGCTCTTTAACTTCATTTATGGGATCAGACCACAGACCAAGTGGCTATCACATTTGATGAACTGGGATAAATGTGATCTCACTAAGCTTTTTTAAGATGCTCTCTGTAATTATGTAGGATGCG
The DNA here is from genome assembly GCF_037043375.1 of Chiloscyllium plagiosum. Taxonomy (NCBI): domain Eukaryota; kingdom Metazoa; phylum Chordata; class Chondrichthyes; order Orectolobiformes; family Hemiscylliidae; genus Chiloscyllium; species Chiloscyllium plagiosum. Next base: position 76,262,148 of record NW_028270176.1, read on the forward strand.
GCAAGAGAATAAATTCTGGTAAGAATGCTACAATAGGGATGAATGAACTAGGAACTCGAGACAGGCTGATTTAGCCTGGTTTGGGGTGGCGATGTTTACACAGTGAGTAGGGGATGTCTATAAAATTAGTGCACATTTCCATCGCGTTTGTAGATTAATTTAAGATGCTTTTGTTTTTTTGTCTCCCCTGCTCTATGAAGAAATTAAAAAATGCAGCTTGGTAAATAAAGTGAAAGTACAGACCAGTTATGAACTAACTGAATGGAGGGAAAGACTTAAGGAGATGGGTGTCCTTCTCGATATCCAATGCTGTACTCAATGTCTTGTTTTCAGATCTACTCCAAATCAGCTCACGAGGAACAATGACATAAATTAGAGAATGACATCACACCAATAACGCAAAGTATTTTTGATCACGTTAAATATGATGAACAGAATTTCCATGGCTGTTCACCGCTCCTGTAACACTTTAGAACTCTGCAAAGAGAATAATTATTATTTCTTATAATTTGTCCAAAATTTGGGATGTGATTTGGCAGTCAGCGTGACCAGCAGCACTTGCACCTAAGGGTTATGAACATGGAAATGAACTCATTATATTCAGATTACTCTTGTCACAAGTATCAATAGATGGTCTTAAGTGAGAGACAAACTCCGAAAGAAAGATAATTCCATGGGTTACATGATGGTATCTTCGATGATTTTACTTTTTTCACAGGTTTCACTTGTTACAAAGCCAGTGTTCTTTCGGAATAATTACACAGGATATGTTATAGGTAATCACAAATGCTTTCACAGATCAAAATACATCAACAATAGTAAGCATCGTTTCAGCAATGGTTGGAGCTGGAATTTTGAAGGTGGTGTCTTCACCCTGTGAAGAAGTAATCTGAAGATTGGGTGTTTGTATCATAAAAAGGCATTTTTCATTGACTTTGATTTTTGTTTCATAGAAGATACCGAGTGCCACCCTAACACCGCTAAAATCCTCCCACCGCCAGTAGAACAAGTCTTACTGGAGGGGACGGTGACGCTAACCTGCGTTGTGTTCAATCTTCCTTCTGGAGTCAACGTGACCTGGAAACAAGAAAAGAAGCCTCTGAAATCAGAGATTGCTGACCAGCCTGGACAGAATCCTGACAGCGTGATCAGCAAATTAGACATTTCTACTGAAGCCTGGCTGAGTGGCGTTACTTTTGAATGTGTGGTGTACCATCAGAATCTGCCGACTCCGCTGAGAGACTCCATCCACAAGGAGAAAGGTGAGCGGTGAGATTAAAACACAAAGCATCCCATGTGTCATCCAGATCCAGTTACATCAATGGCAGGCTTTGATTGGGAATGAACAAACACCATTGGGGGCATTAATGATGTATCTGAAGGCAGGATAGCTAAGTAGCTGATTCAGAAAAAGATGGACCAAAGGATATTGTATTCTGATTAAGTCAGATAAGGTGGGAAGAAGCCTGGGTTGTGACGTCACCATCAGCAATGACAGTTGGACAGAATGCCCTTGTTGTGGGCTGGAAACATGGAGGCAACTTTCACATTAAACTTTATTCTTTTTACTGAACAGAATGTTTTCTAAAGGAGCAGACTGAACCATGCTGCTCCTTTAGAAAACGAAACTGAATAAATCCCAAATTAAAAATGGCTTATCTTAATATTTAGTGAAATTGTGATATTTGTTCAGGATGTTTTGGTTGATTTATATTTGTCTCCAATATTCTGCAGTGATTAATCCGCTGGAACCATCAGTGTCGGTCCTCCTGCCACCAACAGAAGAAATCTCCGCTCAGAGGTTTCTCTCCCTGACCTGTTTAGTGAGAGGTTTCTCCCCCCGAGAGATCTTCGTCAAGTGGACAAACAATGACAAGCCGGTGAATCCCAGTAACTACAAGAACACTGAGGTGATGGCGGAGAGCGACAACACCTCCTTCTTCATCTACAGCCTGTTATCCATTACAGCGGAGGAATGGGCCAGCGGTGCTTCTTATTCCTGTGTGGTGGGACATGAAGCGATTCCATTGAAGATCATCAACAGAACAGTCGATAAATCCAGCGGTAAACCGAGTTTCGTAAACAGTTCACTTGCAATGATGGACCCTGTTAATTCATGTCAATAAAAATCTCAAAGTTGCATTTAATAATTCAACAAAAGTAATAAAGTTTTTTTTTCCTCCAGTTGTGAGTTAAATACTGAATCAGTTGTTTCTCACTCTGACTTACATTGCATCTGTGTAGTTAAAGTGGATTATTAACTGGTCTCGGACGAGTGTCTTGTGCAGTTAATGTTCTCTGCTCAGATACACCCTGGATCAGAGACAGAGTAAGGCTCACTCATTGCAGGATTCCGCCAAGTACCTTATCCATCCTAAATCCCTCTGTGACAAAATCTGACAATGTCCATTTTATGTCAAGGGTAGGGCACAAGTTTTGACTTGGTGTTCTTGATTCCCCTGATTGGACATTCTTACAAAATTCATGTCAGTTTTAAACTGCCACATTGCACCAATTGGAAATGTAAATTTAAGATATTTTAAAATTAAATTTGATTAGAACATACCAATCGTAAACAGTGCAGAACAGTTTGAATGTAACCTTTGTTTCTGGGGAACTTCCAGGGATCTTGACCCAGTGCATGAGTTGACAGAATGTAACTTCACTTTCGCACCAAAGAGAATCAACAGATAAGTTGTCGTGGAGCAGAGAGGAGAGGAACGTTGAATGGTCTGTCCTCTTGCTCCCTGTGCAGAGTTTCCATGGTAGATGTCCTCTGTAATGTAACCCAGTTGCTAACAGGAACAGTCAGCTTCTTGCTTACTATCCAAAATTTAACATTTCCATGCAAAATAATACCTTTGAAGCATGTTGGACATGCTTGGCTCTGTTAACAAATGATGAACATTGATTCCCATAATCCAAAACTGGTGTTTGCATCATCCCGGTTTGGATTCCATAGTTTTGTCTCAGTTTCCTGGAGCACATGGGATCAATTCTGGTATTCGAATACCTGATATCATTTTGTTTCACATACAGAAAACAAGTAGAAATTTTCTAATAAACATATTCAGAAATATTATCAGTGGGGATTTGAACTCACGCCTTTTCTCTCAGAGACAGAAATTCTATCACTGCAACAGAAAGTTGCTCATAAAACGCTTATCTCTCCACGACGATGGGAAGTGTTTTCTACAACACCAAGGTCAAATCTAATCATGGGCAATCCAATAAAATTAGAACAATAAATTAGAATAATAAAAATTGCAGTCTGGTATAAGAACAGATGCAGAGAGATGATCGCAAATACACACGCAATGACACATATATGGGCTCTCACCTAAAGACACATATTTATGTGCACACTTCAATGTGCATATAGATAAGATGTCACACACGCTTACTCGCACAGAGCCACACATGCAAGTGGTACTTGAACACTCACCTAAGCTCATACAAAAACTCACATACACCGAAAGAAAATCATTTGCACAAATGAACAGGGGTACTCACACATAACCATGAGAAACATAGACACACGGTAACACACAAATGGGCATGAATGCATATACATTCATGCAGCACAATACGTACAGACATACACACATGAACACACAGATACAAATTCTGAAAAATGTCCTCCCACATGTCAACTCACACACGCACGTAAGTGCACAGAGATAAATATTAATATCATTATTTTCCCATTTTCAGAATTACAAACATACGATGACAGAGGCAGCTTAATTAGTTATTTTTAAACCACATTGATCAGCATGTATACAATATCACACGCACACATAAATTCAGAGTCTCACATGCAGACACACAAGTGCATAGATCAACAAATAGAGGGGCGTTTATTCAATAAGGATAATGGGCACAAGCATCAGCAAGCATCCACAAACAATAGCACAAACAAGCTTATCAGGAGATGGTTTGTGAAAGATTGCCACACAAGCAAACATCATCATATAAATATAAACATCCATCAAAACATAACATTGCATGCTAACATTTATTAAGCATAAACTTGAAAATAACCTAGTTTTAGGTAGGATCTGAAACAGACACATAAGCACACATTTTAGATAGCACTAATGAAAAGTGAACACTCACAAAGACATTACAAGATAAGCACAGGCAGCAACGAATTGGCATATTAGCATGATGATGCTTGCACAATGTGAAAAGACCAAAATTTAGGTGCACAAACACATGAGCACACCAGCAGTAAAGGAACAGGAATATGTTTATTCATGCACAGACTCCAAATGGGCAAGAGTGAAGTAAGAGACTCTCATAACCACATGCACAAACATTAAAGGAAAACCAAACACATCAAGCAGTAGATCAAATAAATTAAGGGACACATGTACAAAAACTTATTCCTTAACATACAGATCCTACAAACTAAAATATGAAGCAATGTCCTGACTGTGATGTCACTTATATTCACGATTTGCCAAGCAATTGGTCACCAATACATAAAGACGAGAATCACATTTGAACTTTTATTCAGTGATGGCCACAATTTTCAACTAAAGTGCTGTCACAGCCTATATTTAAAATATAATGATATAATTAAAATGATCATTCGTCATAAGCATTCCTCAAATAATAACATCCTTAAATAATAGATTCAAAGAAAAATAATTTAAAACGTTCTGACATGGAAAATGAAGAAAGAACATGTGCAGTTAGTATTAATAATTTCTTGCTGAGTCAATAATGCACTAATAGATACAGATAAGAGTCACATTGAGAAATACCTGACTGCTTTATGAAGATGTAATGGTCTCTAATTACATGACGTGAATGCAGATCGATCGATCTGGATCAATAAACAATCTAAATGCGTTCTCTCGGCTTTATATTCATAGATTCAATAGATCGCACTTGGATTGAAGACTATGAGGATGTTAACAGCAACATCTCGACAACTGCTTCCACGTTCATCACCTTGTTCTTCCTGAGTATTTTCTACAGCGCTGCCGTCACTCTGGTGAAGGTGAGAATAATCACATTTTCTCACGCCAAGCAGTCCAATAGGTTTTGTGAAATAGTGTGCCATTGAATAAACATTAAATCTGAAAGTCCCTGATCATAAATATCTGCGTCATTGCTTTCTCTCTCTTTTCCAGGTTAAGTGAATGAGTTGTGGACCCCTTTGATTTTCCTGATCTGCTTATCAAGGTCTCTGAATTCCCATCTCCAATCTGTCCTGTTGCTGACTCTAACAGTGAGATTACTTCAGTTTATCAGCGTGTAACTGAGACAATTATTGATAGATTTTCCTTTTTACTTTGATATCTTTGAGATGGTTGTGGTTGGAAGAAGTTGTAGCTTCCCAGTTGTTTGAAGCCCATTTGTTTTGTTTTTATTTGTTCCTTACTCAGAATGGTTGCCTACCCTTTCTGATGAGCCTTTGTATTCCCTTTCTTGTGACTGTTACTGATGTACAGAAAATTCCCACCTCACAGCGCATGTGTTCTCGTCTCAATGTGGCATCCAGCCATTGTATTCACTTCTGTTAGCTTTTACATTAACTTTTTGGATAAAAATGCTTTCTGAAATGGTTAATAAATCTCGAATGAATATGCACAAACCTTGAGTTTGCTTAATTCTTTTTCAAGGCCAGTCAGTAATAATACATTTTCCCACATTCTACTCCTTTCCCAGCCAAATACTTTCACTTGTTCTGTTTGGTTGTGTTTCATCCAGTCATTTAGTTTAATGCTGTGCTACCATGCAGCCCACTAATGTAAATGCGCCTTTCACACGGTATGCCTGATGGAACACTCCAGAGGCAGAATGATTAGAGAACATTTCCGCTTATGCACCAAGGGTCACGGCCTCGGGTCACCTCATGATAATTTTATAGGCTCCACCAGAAGCCGAAAAAAGTCAGACAACGGAGTTTGAAAGTTTACTCTACACTGTCTAAACTAAAAGTACTCCCAATGTCAGGGCAGCCTGGGTTAGTAATGCAGAAATCGCCACCTAAAGCGCCCAACGAAACATTCATCACCCAAAAATGTCAACGTTCAGTCAGGTATTCAGACACAACACGTGCACAATCCAAGGGCGCATTCTCAGAACTGGAGTTTTTCTCACACATAAATCTCATGGAGCACAATTCCTGGGATCTACTTGACACACCACACCTGTCAAATCCCAGGGAATGAGACTGAGATCTGTCTGATACAGGGATATTACTGAACAGCGACCCTCAAAAATAATAAATCAGAGGGCGCTGTGATCAGGCAAGGCACAGCTCATGAGTACCTGAAATATTCAGCCATTGAGATCCATATGACGCAAGACGGAATTGAGAACCAATCATAGCAACTGTTCTCAGAGTCTGGAAACTATCAGCAGAGGAGAACAGTCCCAATTTCTCAGAGTTGGTGAGGTGTATCATCCCGGGAATAGTGTTGTGAATCAGTCATGCACCCAATCTCATAACTTTGCTTTTTTTTTTCAAAAACGTGGCACCTGAAGCTAGATGCAACATTCCAGGTGAGACAAGAGACTGTTTTATTTCAGTTTAACATAATTGCTTTGTGTTTGTTCTCTACAGCGTAGGGTGATGAAGTAGGGTTTATTTGCTCTTCTGTCCATGTGTCATGGTACATTCCCTGATTTGTGCACATACACACGGGGGATCCTCTGCTCCTGCACCCCTTTGGGTTTACACCCTTCCTATTGTATGTTCCCCTGAGTTCATCACAAAACAAAGAAGCACGTCACACCTCCCTGAGACTGAGATCTATCTGACACACCGATATTAATGAATAACAATCCTCAACAATTATAAATCACAGGTTGATTTCGATCAGGGAAGGCAGAGATTAGAGTTCTGGAAACCCTGCTGCTGTCCATGTCCTTTCCCACAAGCCGTCTGTCAAGCTTTGAAGCTCTTACGTGTTCTTCCAATATCCTAACACTTTATTTTAAATTGCTATTAATCTTTTTCTGTAATTTTGCATTATAGACCAAAGCACACGTTGAACCAACAAGGACTCCAAACACTGAACTCTGAGAACGTACACGATAAGGCAACCTACATTCTGAAACGGCAAACACCCGTTAACAAATGGTTAACAAATACAAAACAGCAGATGAGATTAACTTGAACTCATCAAAATAAAAGGAAAGTAATCTGGAGGTAGAGCGGTGTAGGCAAGACCTGGGCAGACAGAATGGAGTTCGTTTTTTAAAATTCTTGTTTCTATCCAGAATTTTCCTTCCACACAATGTAACCTTTTATTTCCCAGCACCTAAGTCACCCATAGTATCTTTATTTTCAGCTACTAACCATCACCAGTAAGTTGAATAATTTATGTTCAAAGCCCCTCCCACCATCAAAGGTACAGCAGAAGTAGGAAGAGCTAGAAGGAGATTGGAGTCAATTTTTCTTGTGGTGAAACATTACTACTGTTCTAACACAAGGTATTTCTGAGGGATGGTCTAGTGAAGCTATGTGGATGGAACTCAGAAATAAGAAAAGCATGATTACTTTGATGCGATTGTAATAGTCCCCCCAGTAGTCAGAGTGAAATTGAGTAGCAAATATGTCGAAAGATCTTATTTATACGTAAGAATAATAGGATTGTAATAATAGCAAATTTTAACCTTCCAAACATAAAGTGGGACAGCCATGGTCTTAAGAGCTTGGATGGTGAGGAATTTGGTAAGTGCTAAAGTCAATTTTCTTCATTAATATGCAGATGTAACTACCACAGAAAGAGCAAACCTGACCTACTCTTGTGATATAAGGCAGGGCAAGTGACTGAATGGTTAGTAGGGGAGCCTTTTGGGGCAAGGGTCATAATTCGATTAGTTGTAAAATATTTATGGAAAGGATTGGCATTATATATAAGTTAAAGTTCTTAATTGGACGAGGGCAAAGTTTGATAGTATGAGACAAAAACCTTCAAGGGTTGATTGGAGTAGACTGTTTGCAGCTCAAGGGACGGCCGGCAAGAGTGATGCTTTCAGAAGTGAGATAACCAGAGTTAGGAGGCGTGATGTTTCTGTTAGTGTGAAGATAAGGCTGGTAAGAGGAGGGAACGCTGGAGGAATAAAGATATTGAGGCTCTGGTTCAGATTAAGAATGATTCGTATATTCGATATAGAGAACTGAGATCAAGTGAATCCCGAAGAGTACAAGAGGTGTAGGGACATTGTAAAGAGGGAAATGAGGAGGGCAAGAAAGGAAAATGAGATAACCTTGGGAGATAATGTTAAAGATAATCCAAAGAGATTCGACTAGTACATTAAGAGCAAAGGGGTGAATCATAGAGTCATAGAGATGTACAACTTGGAAACAGATCTTTCAGTCTCACTGGCCCATGCTGACCAGATATCCTAAACTAATCTAGTCCCATTTGCCAGTACTTGGCCCATATCCCTCTAAACCCTCCTATTCGTCTACACACTCGGATGCCTTTTAAATGTTGAAATTGCACCAGCCTCCACTGCTTCCTGTGGCAGTTCATTCCATACACACCATCCCCTACATGAAAAAGTTATTCCTTAGGTACTTTCAACTTTTTCCCCTCTCACTCAAAACCTATACTCACGAGTATAGGTTTAGACGTGAGTCCACCCACCACAGGGAAAAATACCTTGTCTATTCACTGTATCCATGCCTCTGATGATTTTATAAGCCTTTATAAAGTCACCCCTAAGCCTCCAACGCTCCAGGGAAATCAGCCCCAGCTCATTCAGCCTCTCCCTATATAACTCTACATGGCTGTGAATATGTATAAGCCTAGAGGGATGGTTTCATAAATCATGTTACATTTTATATAAACGCTATTTTTTTATTATCATTTAGTTTAAAATGGAGGATGGGTGCCTTTTCAATTTCATACCAGTAGCACAGAAAGACTTGGGGAAATAAACTGCAACAAAAAAGAAATGGACAAAAGTGATTGCACTACAGATAATCTCACCATATCATTCGTGTAAAAAATAATTCCCTGCTTTGACCTTGAAGTTAATAGAGTCTATTAATTAGTCCTGTGTGTGTAATAATTTTCATCTATCTGTCATTCTACATTTAGTTGTTATAGTTACCGTGTGGATTACTGCACCTCTCTAACAATTCAAAACAAAATAAAGTAAAACTGCAAATTAATATTGTATCTAATTACGAGAAAAAAAATTAGCAATTCAATGACACCAAATTGGAAAGGAATGTTGAAATGTAGCCAATTCTGAGGACTACAAGAAGTTGCAAGAGATCATTTATTAATTTACGGCATGTTCAAATAATTAGCAAATGAAGATCCACACAGATAAACGTAAGGTGTTACATCTTGGTAGGAATAATGTGCAGGTCATTTATTCAACGATGCACGTCTAAGTGAGGGAGACAAACAAAGGGATTTCAGACAATTACATCAGTCACTAACAATTTCACCACAGGTTCCAAAGCCATAAAAATGCAAACAAGGCTCTAAGCTTTATCTCTAAAGGGATAGATTTGAAAGTAGGGTCACGATAGAAATTTGGTTGACGATAATTAAGAGTATTGCCTGCAGTTCGAGTTGACATATTATAGAATGTATGAGAGAGAGTGAAGAGAAGATTTCTAAGAATGCTACACAAGTTTCTGGCTGTGTATATCAAGGAAGAATTGTTGCGCTGTTCACTTCTCTCTTGTAAAGAAGGCTGACAGTTCTAAAATTATGAAAGGTTTTGAAAAGAGAAGGTACAGAGAAAACATTTCACCATGGGGTAGAACATAACTAGAGGCTGTCAATACAAGATGGTACCTCAAGAAATCCAAAAGGGAATTCAGAAAAAACCTCTTCACTGAATGAATGATGAGAACGAAGAATATGTGACCAGATGGAATAGTAGAAATCAATAATTTAGATGTATTTCAAGGAAAGTAGGCGAGCACTTGGAAGGGATGGGAATAGAGAATTACAATGGGCGATTTAGATGAGAAAAGATGTGAAACAGCTTGGGTGGAACATAAGCGCTGGCATGAACTGATTGTGCCAAATGGTCTGTTTTACCTCTGTAATCCTGTGTGGAAAATCACCATTGTATGAAACAAAAAGTGTATTAAGAACATCGAGAAGAATTATGAAGTTTCTCACAAAAAAGTCTCAAGTATCCAGCACTGAATGTAAATTATTTTATCACATGGCCACACTTCACTATTTGCTTGATAGCACTGAAACAGCAGTAATCACAGTACTCTCACTAGGAGTAGGAGTAACCCAGTGTCCATGCTCCAATTGGGGGATCTTAATGACTTATTAATGGTCTCAGTCGGACTTGCCAACCTGGTCCTGGGAATATTGTGAACACTCTGGCCCTCACGGCTTCTTTCACTCACTTACTCTGATTTCCAGTTCCCGTAATGATCGCCACCATGGACAGGAGACTGTTCCAGTATGCAGATGGGATACCCTGTTATGAGCCATAAGGTACTTCAGTAGGAGGGACATCCTGCAGGCGTGTCTCTAGGATGCAGGAGGAGATCTCCCACACAATGGAGGACCCACCTACTGCTAACAAACTGACATCATTGGCGGGAACAGACTCTACATTGACCACCTGAGTGGCCATCCTTTCCCTAATTTGGGATCAATAAAATAATACGGAGGTGGAAATATGACAGCCACTGAAACTCCTTCCTTCCCTTATTATTATCCACCTAATGACCTTGCAACCTGTCCCATGAGGGCTGATAGAACCCAGTCCCATTCCAATATTCAAGAACATGAAGAGCTGGAAAAACTGATCAAAATTGATAAAGCTTAACACAAACAGTCTTGTCCTGAGTGTTAAATTCTAAAGTGTAACTTGAGATGAGTTCAATAAAAATGGCAGACGTACCGAAACAACCACTTCCATCCATCAGAAACAAATTTCTATGAATGGGAACGGGTGGTCTGCTATTTGGAATGGAGTAGTGCATTTGAAAAGTTAATGAGGAGCAGCAATGTTATATGATGGATGTGTGCACAGTTTGAAGCTGTTTGCTGATTCAGTTTTGCTAAAGCTTTGGCAGATACATTCCAATTAGAATCCATTAAATCTGCCAAAGTGGACATTAAATACTCACATTTATGAGATGCTTTAACATAGAACATAGAAAAGTACAGCACAGAACAGGCCCTTTGGCCCACGATGGTGTGCCAAGGTTTAACCTAATGTAAAATATAATAACAACCTACACACCCCTCAACTCACTGCTAAACATGTGCATGTCCAGCAGTCGCTTAAAAGTCCCTAATGACTCTGCTTCCACCACCACCACTGGCAATGCATTCCATGCATTCACAACTCTCTACGTAAAGAACCTACCTCTGACGTCTCCTCTGTACCTTTCTACTAATATCTTAAAAATATGACCCCTTGTACCAGTCAATCCTGCCCTGGGGAAAAGTGTCTAGCTATTGACTTTATCTATTCCTCTCATTATCTTGTATACCTCAATCAGGTCTCCTCTTTTCCTCCTTCTCTCCAGAGAGAAACGTCTGAGCTTATTCAACCTTTCTTCATAAGGCAAGCACTCCAGTCCAGGCAGCATTCTGGTAAACCTTCTTTGAATGCTCTCCAAAGCCTCTACATCTTTATTATAGTCGGGCGACCAGAACTGGACACAATATTCCAAGTGTGGTCTCACCAGGGACTTGTAGAGCTGTCGCAAAACCTCGCGGCTCTCAAACTCGATCCCCCTGTTAATGAAAGCCAAAACACCAAATGCTTTCTTAACAACCCTATCCATTTGGCTGGTAACTTTGATGGCTCTATGTACTGCACACCCAGATCCCTCTGTTCCTCCACACTGCCAAGAATCCTGTCTTTAACCCTATATTTATTCGAGTTCGACCTTCCAAACTGGAAAAGGATGCACCAAATGCCAAACAGGAGACGTTTATTGGCATGTATCAGAAGAGTTAGGACCAATGACCAGGAACATGAAACCGGCTTTTAAGCAAGCTTTCAAAGAGAGAATGAGTACCAGGGGGCATCTGAGGAAGTTTATCAGTAAAGTACAGCTAATTAAGGGGGCTTGGCCATACTCATGGACAAAAAGATATAAAGCAATCAGAGAACCAAAGAACAGAGTGTGTATATAAGAGGTACAAGAGACAGCGTGGATCAAGGCTTTGAAGAATTTAGAGATCGACATAAGTTTAAACTCAATACATTAGATGATAATGAGCCAGTTAAGATCTCAGTCCTTTCTCTATAAGCACAAGTTTACGTTTAGCAGTCTTGTCCAGGCCAGCAGTAAATAGGATTTTTATTTGCACTGTGCACATCTCCTGATTTCACAAGATATCTTAGTTTTGTAAATGCAATAGAATGCATTTTGCACCGTTTTAGCAATTCATTAAATAGAAATTGACCAAAATAAACAACTTTCCAAAGCTGACGTTCAACAGCCAGACTGATACAATATTCAAAGAGGATCTTCATGAACAAAGTGGGCTTGTCAGGGGGTTAAATCATTTCAAATTCGAAAACTAGATTCCATTTTAATCATATCAGCTGGATGTTGGATACTCCATTAACAAAAGATTCCCAAATTCAAACGATTGTTTGCAAATACAGAAATATTTTGACATAAAGGGAAACAACATTTTATACTGAACAAAAAAAGAGTGCTGATGCGTTGGAAAGTCACAATGATTGATCGAGATGTTCCCAATGGAAAAATGGACTGGTCAGATGGTGATGGACAGTTGACAACTGAACTTTGTTATGTTTTCAATTGGCAGGTTGCCTGAGTGGTCAAGGTATTGTCATGCCAAATGAGGCAGAGAATGGCCATCACCAATTTAGTCGAAACACAACAAGCATGGGCAGTTATCTGCCAACCATCACCTGGTCCACTCTCCACGCCTTTACCAATCAGCACTCATTACCCCAGACAAAGTAAATGCTTTCTCCCTTTCCATTTGAATTCTTGAGAGTGTCCTGATAAGTACAATATTAAAGACTTAAATTAAAAAAAAACTTTATTTTCATCAATACTCAAATTTCCATGTTGTACCAGCTGGCAGAGGTGAAACTTAACTATAATGTATCAGGCCTACAATGAACTGGTAAAGTTCTGCACTGGTCTCAGAGGAAAACCAGCAACAATGTCCTTGTGGAGACAATACTTTGCCTTTAATCCTATACAAGAACAATTTCAAAGCCATCGAGGAACAGAAATAAATAGAAACAAATCACATGCACATACTAACAGCACACCATTATTTAAAGTAATAGAGAGAAATTCTGCACTAAGAGAAAACATAATTGTCATTCTGAATATCTGAATGTGGCACCAAAAGCACCTTTGTGATAATGACAGTTTGAAACTCTAGCCCATATTGGTTTGCAGCACTTGAAGAATTAGTCATTCTATTATGAACCCTGGTTAGTTCCGACACCAGTATGTGACCATAGATTCAGATTGTTTTTAAAGGCAGATATCAAAATGAAGTTGCACAGTGGCAGGAGCATGGCTATCCTATGGACAGCACTAAAGAGATATCACACACATTGGTCCTTTAATAAAGACATGGGGCAAACCTCAGAGGTAGGGAAATGTAAATAAAGGAATCACTATCAAGATTTCATCCAATTTGATAGTAACTGATACCTGATCACCAAATTCAGCTGCCACTTGAAAGGATGAAAGAAGCCCCAGAAGGAGAACTCCAAATTTCACTTGATTCTGTGTCACATTATCACACGAGAGCTTTGTAGTTGTCTTCTAGCAGATATCATATTTTTCCACAAACCACAGAGATCAGAACCGAATAGTGCAGAACCACATCATAACTCATCTTGAGAAACTGTGTCAATGGGTGTTTGGGTTTGCAGTGCCTCTGTGTTCTGAGCTTCGGCCTCAACCTCTCGCTGATCCCTACTTTTCTCGATAAGTTGCAGTTCCAGTCAGTTTCTATTTCATCATTGTCCCAGATTATAGAGGTTTCAGTATCAGTGAGTTCACCAGTATAGCGCATTGGTTAAATCAGCAGTGGCTCCACTGAAAAGGCTTTTAAATCTTGAGGTTCATAGAACAGCACATAGTTATCCAAGTTAAAAGATGTAATAACAATTAACAACATTATATTTGACCTGCTATATTTCCCATTACTGACTGCAATGAATCTACCTCATGGGATACAGAAACTCATCAATGTGAGTAAAAACCTCTTAAACTTTGGCAAAGCCCAGGCTATTGACTTAAGAGAATAAACTCCATACAATAATGCAACAAAGAAAAGCAGATTGAAGTCAAATGATGCACAGGTTTGACAGAGAGCAAAATCCTCTCTACCCTAGCAGAGTAGAAAAGTTGCGCATTTATACAACATCTTAATGCCATCTCAGAGTATCCTAAACATCTCTTTCCAGATCTTTGAAACAAGTGCAGAACCCCTGGGGCCACAGTCAACTACATGCTATCAAACCCAGGGAATCATAGACGGAAATATCAGCATGTGCCCATGTAACAGTTTAAAATGTGTTTAATACCTCCGCTCGAGTAACTAACAAAATTGTTTCGAGGTATGCACAATGAACGAGAACAGATCACTTGGCGCTTCGAGCCTGTTCCACCATTCAATAAGATCCTGACTGACCCGATATTAACAAGCTTATAAAACATTCCGCTGACAATATCCCACTTTAGCTTCTCTTATTCTATCATTTTAGTATATTCCACTCCACATCTATTCTAATCTGAAGAATAATTTTCCTGCTGTTAGTCACTGTTCCACACTGTACTCCTTTCCTCATTCTCAAATTTAAAGAGCCTGCAATGCTTTTCCTCAGCCGATTCTTTAGATAAGATAAAATAGATTGCAACAGACTCCACTGTTTGCTTGTACTTGACAAAATGAGAACTATTGAAATATTTCAATACACTCCATTGGTGACAAATATAATTTGCTTTAGTCCTTTAAAACCGGTTCAGTTCGTTTTATATTTTCATTGAATGGTATTTCAGTTTGATCCAGATGTTAGTATAAAGTGAAATATTACAGCACTGAGCTTTGTCTCATTCTCCTTTGGTGGAAGTTGGAAAGGAGTGCTTTCTTACAGCAGAGGGTCAAGAGAGTGAAAAATGAACGGCCAAGTTGAGTAATAATACATGCAGGTTCTGACAAAGCCAATTTTCAATCAGAGATGTTCTATACAACAACCGAAGTACTTTTGATCATGTAGTCGCATGTCAAAAATGTAATATCTAATTTGTGGACCGTGAGAAAAGCAGGAAGGAGATGATGACCAGATCATCTGCTCATCGGGATTGAGCGATAAATATTGGCCGGGACACCAGATATAATCTTACTTTAATTCAAAGTAATAAGGGTCCCTTTCGAGGGCAGAGTGGCTTTGGTTTAATGCCTCAGACACGTCTGATGTGCAGGATTATATCAGGATTGCACTGCCGTGGCAGTATCAATTAGTGTATTCTAACCCCGAGGGTAGATCTTGAACCCTCCGACTCAAAGACCAGCATTATACTCAGTGGCACCTGAGCAACACACAATGCTCTGACAAGTGGCTTATTATTTACATCCCCAGGGATTAATGAAGCAATTAAGGGCAATTGCATCAATTCTGTATGAGATGCAAAACAGACCTCTGATGATAGAATGATAGTCTGCCTACCCTTGGTTAGTAGGCTTAAGTTCCTAAATTAGATTTAGTAGACTTGGATTCCTGTCCCACCTACTCCAGAGGTGTGTCATACAACGCTGAACATTTTAATTAAAAAAAAAGGAAAACCTCTTCAACCAATGGGCTGTTGTCATTTGGAAAGTGCAATATGTGTAATTAGGAATCAGCACTTTGGGTCACCTTTGCTGATTCCCAGTGTGTTCTACGGGAGACAGTAATTTCTGTCAGTGTCCACCGTTAAAGCATCAAAAAGTTCTCTAATATCTCTCCTCAGTAGGTCATTCTTCCCTTTTGAAAATTGGCAGTGAGCACTCAGTCCTATCTCTTTTTTTAGCAACAAATGGGTACCTTGCTTCCAGCCTGCTATCAGCAAGAGGTTAAATTGCACTGTCAAAGTGTGGCAATACAGAGAACAACCCTCCCCATACAGGACCCAGGCGAAGATCACAAGATGCAGCACAAGCCAGTGTTTATGCCCAGAATTAGATAACCAGGATGGATGTTCTCCACGGCTGGGGAGTCCCGAACTAGGGCTCACGGTCTAAGTAGACTGGCTTGGGCATTTTGGACTGAGATGAGGAAACTTTTCTTCACCCTGACAGTGGTGACTCTTTCGAATTCACTGTCATAGAAATTGATTGAATCCAAAACATAACAGATTTTTTTTCGGACTAAAGGGATCAAAGAATGATGGAACAGAGTACTGTGTTGGATAATCAGCCATCATCATTTTGAACAGCAGCACATGCTTAAGGTGCTGAATGGTTTACTGCTCCACCTATTTCTGTGACCATTCTGTGGCTTGAAGAGATGTATTTTGTTCAAAAGCTAATCAAGATGATTGTGAATTAGACATTCCTCAAATTAAATTGAACAATGAGGAAGTTCTGGAAAACTGGGATAAACTGCTGAGTTACTTCCAGATGAAAATCGAAATGACCTGAAAGAGTTGGTATAATCACATGGGGAGATATGTGGGAATAACCTGGGAATTACTAATCTCACTACACATAATATTGATTGAGGAAATGCTGTTCCAATCAAGCAACATCCTACAGACTTAAACTTTGAAGGTTGGCACAGGTTCAGAAAGAGACTGAACACATGCTAAAGCATAACATGGTTTTACATTGGATCAAACTTACTTTTTGACTGTCACTTTCTTTTCTCGTGAACTTAAATTGTCAACTTCATCAGAATTTGGACAGAGTTTGGACTCCATGTTTGTTTCTCAGCTTCAATTGAACGTAAGGACAAATTAAGACACTTCAAGCAAGCACTTTCAACTACAAATAAAGAAGCAGCTTGATATAGCACTTGGGGCAAATGGGATCGAATGTTATGGGGAGAAAGCATGATTAGGCTATTGAGTTGGACAATCAGCCACGATCGTGATGAACGGCAGAGCAAGCTCGAAAGATTGCATGGCCTCCTCCTGCTCCTATTTTCTACGTTTCTAAACCGGCTTAAATACCCAAGAAAACTGAAGATTCAGAATTATAAGCCATCATCAGATGATTTAGGTAAACAGGTTACACATTAGATTTTCTAGTCAGCATATAAGGTTAGTCCATATGATTTCCCAGTATTGTTGCTTGAGGCTGAGATTACAGTTCATTAGAAGCTTTCCCACCACTAAGATGAATCTGGTGGGAAAAATATTTTAAATGTTTGTGATTCTCCAGTCTCTGATTCCATGCCTCTATTTGAACAGGATTAGGTTGTTGTGGATATTTCCGTGGCAGCTTCAATGCTCCTCTTCTCTGTATCCTCAGGTGTCTCCAATTCAGTTGTTGTCAGTTACCAACACTCAATGACAATCAGCCTTTCTAAATGAAGCAGAAACAGCTGGAGATGCTCAAGTGTCACAGGACTCAAAAACATTAACTCTGCTTTCCTGCCACAGATGCTGCCAAACCTGCTGAGATTCTCCAACAGTTTCATTTTTGTTTCAGATGTCTAGCATCTGCAATTTTAATTTATTTTAGCCTTTCCAAAATTCTGTCAAACTTCATCTCATCCAAGTCTCAACTACTTTTTTTCACCATGAACTGGGCATGACCTTCCTCTTCATAATACCACAGCCAGGCCCGTGCACCTGTGAATTTTAATCAGGGGATTCCGGATAATTGGCCCCACTCATTCTTTTGCCACCCTTTCACTGTTTGTGACTAATGATGACTTTTAGATTCTGTTTTAAAGTTAGCCGCCAGTCTCCCTTACTCTTTATTTCCCCTCTGAACAGTCTATATTTAGGCACGGTTCTCACTCGGGGTAACAATAATCCATATCCTTTGCAACATCATGCAGGGAATTAGAGTATTGTTTTAGCCACCATTTCCTGCTTGTGGAAATGTTAAGCTGTACTGTACAGCTGTAGCTGAACATTACCCAGATTTGTGCTCAAATGCCCTCTTGGCCCATTGAATTCAGCCCTCCTCCAACTCAGACCTTTTCTGGATTGTTCCTTGTTCATTTTATACACAAGCTAAATTCTTTCGATACAAGTATCAATGCTTCCTTAAATGATCCCAGTCTAATATTTAATGCATTTTATACATATTGTGTGTATGCACACAAATTATGAAGTTGGCAGTGCAGATTGAAGATATCCTTAGGATTCTGAACATTATAAATAGGTCCGTGGCATGCAAAATAAGGAAATTATGACAAATGGTTATAAACAGTCCTGCTTTTCCCTTATGTCTAGTATTTATGCAGCACGCTTCAGGAAGGGATTTGAGATGGCGCACAAAAGGTACACAAAATTGGTACCAGAGTTGAGTGATGGAAATGTGTTGCTGGAAAAGCGCAGCAGGTCAGGCAGCATCCTTCGTGATGGGGGATGGAGGTGTACAGGGACTGGATGTCCATGGTGAAAATAAGGCGTTGGGGACCGGAGAAGCGAAAATCATGGAGCAGGTGGAGGGCATGGGTGGTGTCCCGAACGTAGGTGGGGAGTTCTTGGACTAAGGGGGACAGGACGGTGTCAAGGTATGCGGAGAAGAGTTTGGTGGGGCAGGAGCAGGCGGAGACAATGGGACGGCCAGGCAGTCAGGTTTGTGGATTTTGGGCAGGAGGTAGAAGCGGGAGGTGCGGGGTTGTGGGACTATGAGGTTGGAGGCGGTGGATGGGAGATCCCCCGAGGTGATGAGGTTATGGACGGTCTGGGAGATGATGGTTTGGTGGTGGGGGGTGGGGTCATGGTCAAGGGGGCAGTAGGAGGAGGTATCTGCGAGCTGGCGTTTGGCCTCAGCGGTGTAGAGGTCCGTGCGCCAAACTACGACCGCGCCTCCCTTGTCTGCTGGTTTGATAGTGAGGTTGGGGTTGCAACGGAGTGAGTGGAGGGCTGCGCGTTCCGAGGGTGAGAGGTTGGAGTGGGTGAGAGGGATGGGGGAGTTCAGGTGGCAGTTAATATCGCGGCGGCGGTTGGCTATGCAGAGGTCGAGGGCAGGTAGGAGGCCAGGTAGTTGTCCAGATACTCAACTCCTACCAGAGTTGAGTATCTGGACAACTATTTGGATAATTTGAAAAAGCTCGGGCTGCTCTTTTTGGAGAACTGAAGATAAATAAGACATTTTACACGTTTTCAAAATCATGAGGGATTTGGATAGAGTAGAGTAAAAGGGTAGGAGAATGCATCTGGATTGGTTACTCTGTGGAGGGTTGGTGTGGACTTATTGGGCCAAGTGGCCTGTTTCCATACTGTGCGGATTATATTTAAAAAAGGCTTGAGAAGAAAAAGACACTGATTTAAGATGATCAGCAAAATAAATCAATGGTGACAAGGAATACTTTAAAAAAAAAGCATAGTTTGGAAACTGGAATGTTCTGCCTAATGGTATAGTGGAGGAGGCAGCTTCAACTGACGTCTTCAAAAGGAATCTACAATTTTCATAAGGAGAGGTTTTTGCAGTATCACATAGTAAAAGGACTTGTGAGTGAACATTGGCAATTTCCTCTTTGAGAGCTGATCAAATCATTGCATCCGATCTGTTACCATTGATCGTTGTATAACATTGCACAAACTACCAGCTCACCAGTTATTTCCTAATGGTTTGTCATATTCTGATATAATGACTAACTTAGTCATGCCTGCAACTAAACTTACTTTGCAATTACTTCACTTGATCCAGGAGAACCTGCATTCCCATTTCCCACACTGTTTGCACTGACAATGTTTCCAGAACTGCAATTCATCAAAGAGCACAAATTCAGTCATTTAACATCAGTAACCTTGTCCAGAATTAAGTCCAAAGCAATTTAACAAAAAAAACGCAGACTTGAGATTCAATATTCCAAGCCTGATCGACTAGTTTTCTTAAGTTAGTCAATGACTGTGCAATTTTAATAAATCGCATTATTTTGCCATAGTGATAATAAAAGAACAGAGATATCCATGCAAAGTGAGAATCAGGTGTAACAGACCTTTAGCTGATTGTTGTTCTCTTCAGAAATAGAGATTATAGACAGGAAATATCCTTTCAGTGTAAGTGTAATGACTTGCTGTAGTCCATTCCGTGGAGTGTCAGTGCTAGGTAGCCCAACATCGTAGCTCAGTGATGGTGAAGGGAGTGGAAATTAGGTACGTTAGTTCTTTTGCCAGTCAATCAACTGCTCTCTCTTTGATCACATTGAGCTTCTTCACTATTGTTGCAATTAAAGCAATCATCAGGTGAGCAGTGAAGATTCCAATGCTCCCGATTTTACCCTTGTAATGGTGAAGTTAATGAGGGGGTAATGACAAAGCAGTATACCTTGAATCCCAGTCTTGTAATCTTGCTAATGTTATTAGTTATTGCTGCCTTCACCACCCATCTCCCTGCAGTGTATTGGCAATGCTGTCCTATGATCTGGAAAATGTTGCTGGGACTTTATTTGTTTTCAAGATGCATCATGAACCATCGTGGTCGTGTTGGTATGTGGTTCTTTTGACTGCCACAGGATGTCTCCAGTACAATGAGGGAATGCTGGGGTTGGGGTGTGGAAGAGACAGTACAGGGTGAAAAGAAGAGAAAACCATTTATTTAGTATGTCACCATTGTTTATAGCAATTTCTGGGCTATGCAAGACCTTCATACTAAAAAACAAGCAAAATTCAACCGACCATTGAAAAACTTTGGATGTTTTATGCTGATTCAAGATTGGTCTCTCAAAATAAGCCAAGCATTTCTGAACGAGTCAAGCAGTTATTTTCTATGATTGTTCTCATCTGTGTTAGTGTTCACCACACTGCCATTGGATGCCTTCGTGAGGCAACCCTGACATAATCTTACAACAACTGCCAGCACTTCCCTTTCACAATATTGGATCCCTAACATAGCAGATTTAAATCTGACATTATACCAGACTTACTTGCCAATCTGTTTCCTTTTGTTTCTGACAAACTTAGGTTTCCACCTAATTCACAGTGTGAGGTGTCAACATTTTCACAGCTGCAACTCATCATAAAGTACGAGTTAGATCATTTTAAATATGTGCATGATCACCAAGTTAATATTTGGCACTGTTTATCAACATCGAGAGTTTTGGCTGTGAGAGCAGGAGCAGGTGGTTGGGGAATAAAGAGGTCAAATAAAGACTTTCTGCACTGGGACAGAGGGAAAACATCCCAAATGCAAGGATTTAAATTTAACTTCCTGATCTTAGAAAAAGAAACTCAAGCTCTTCACATACTATTGCTAATTTAACCCTTACAAGCACAATTTGTAACTCAATGTTTGATTCAGAATCCGAATATAGTAATTTCTAATTTTTCAAATTCACTGAAGGTTCATGTCATATTAGTCAGTATTGGCTGTATTGTTGAAAAAAAAATCCTTTTCCTTTCCTTCTCCTTCATCCATTCGGAGTTTACTGCAAGATCTGACCATAATAAACCCAGAATTAATTACAGGTCTCTGACCCAGAGCAGTGTAATGACCTCAGTATTTAGGCTTCGATGAATTGATGACATCAGTGAAACGGTGTGGATGTGATGCTGCCTGTATTGAATTCACCATGAAAGCACTTGATAAGTTTGATTCAAACAAATAACTATTACTAGGGAATATGCCTGACTCCGTGGATACACATGGCCTCTGGTCAACTTAAATTATAAAAAGTGCGAAGCATTCAATGGCGACATTGTATGGGAGATAGACAAGGCGTGGAGACCAGGAGCTGGTCCCAATCCATAGCCATATTTCATCAAATGTCACCAAAGTCTGGAGGCCATGGCAATGATTTTGGAGGGAGTGTGGAATGGTGGGTGGGGGAGTGAGGATGATCAGGAAAGAGAAACAAAGAGAAGCGATTAGGTGGGGTGAAGGAGAGGAACCCAATTCTTCAGTATTTTCACTATAACTCCAATGGCCAGAAACAGAACCTCAATATTGATCAGCAAATAATTTCCCTTCTCAGCATTTAGAGTGGTGGTACTACTGTTTAAGACAACTCTGTCACTAATATTAAATTCCTTGGGAGGCAGTCTAGCAGCCTCTTTAATGTAGCTGCTGTTGTCTGAACTGGCATTTGTCGCATTGCACAAAACATTTTAAAGGAATCAGTGGTTCTCCAACATTCCTTTTTCACATTGTTGTATTCCAAATGAAGCATAGTTAAACCACATCAAAATCAGATCAAATCAAACTTGCTTCCTCATGGTTGCCCTCACGTCTGGCAAACTTTGATTCCCATCCTCCTGATGATCTGGTCTGTCAAAACGTCCCCAGTCACAAGTCATCATGAAGCACAAATTAAGCAAAAGGCTTACACCTATAAACAACTTACAAACATTTGGAAATAAACCCTGAAGATCAAAAGACTCTATTGAGCTGATACAACATTTTTTTTTTAAAAGAGGAATCACTCTACTCACCAGGAGCAATGCAAAAATTGGGAGGGGCTGTAGTCTGGAATGGTGGTGTTTGCTATAGCACTGGGAGATGTTGTCAAGAGGAATCTTACAGAAATTCCTGCTTTCCAGAAATTCCTGTTCACATTACATTCTGTTAAAAAAGGCCACTTTCAAAAGCTATGACTGCAATATATGTTGCCTTTTTTTCCACTTGCACAGAGGTTTGCAGGACACCATGGTCAGTTCTTTCTGAAGAGATGGGGTGAGGGGAGGTGGCCGATGTAATAGTATTGGGAAGCAGAGAGTTAGGTAGTCAATGTGTTTTCAATATGTTTAGCCTCATTGCACAGTCCAGTGCTTTGAAGTGAACAACTGAAGGCCTGAACATTGAAGGTCTGGAAATGATTATTGAACGACTTTGTGTGAATGCATGCTCAATTATTCACTGGCCTTTAACTGGGAGGTGGTAGGATTTAGAAAATGGCAGGTAGGGACTCTGGCACCTTCTCATTGCTAAGCCATGCTGACATAGACCAGTTCTCTTTGACATCTTGACTCTCCATGATCTCTCAAGCCGGCCTCCCTCATTTCCCTGATTATGCCCACCTTTGCAGCCTCAGCAATGATCAGTATGAACAGTCGGGCTCAGAAATGTGTTGATCTGTCCTCCCTCTTACTGGAGTAGCAACTCTTGAAACTAATCTGCGCTGTCAACTGATGAGTCACCCTGGCAAGAATCTCTTCGTTTTAGATTAGAATGGAGCTGGAAAAGCACAGCAGGTCAGGCAGCATCTGAGGAGCATGAAAATCGCCGTTTCTGGCAAAAGCCTTTCATCAATGAAGAATCTCTTCATTGGTCACTGCTGGCAATATACCATCCTTAGCATACGCCAAAACCTCCAGGTTTCAGTCCCAGCATCAGGTCTGCAGCATTCACTGCAAGCTTCATCTAAAATGATTTTTTTACAAGACTAACGATAGAGCAAAGATTACATGCCAGTCAATAATTTTTTAAATGTAAAATAACAAACTGTGGAAGTTGACAATCTGAAAGAAATACAGAAGTTGCTGGAGAAACTCAACATATTTTGCAGCATCTGTGGAGAGAAAGCAGAGTTCACCTGGAGTCAAGTGACCCTTCTTCAGAGAGATCTGAAGTTGTGAACATGAGTCATTCAACGAAAAACATTAACTCTGCTTTCACTCCACAAATGCAGCCAGATCTGCTAGCTTTTAGTAGTCAGTCACACATTGTGTTCAGCTTGCTTTTCAATGACCTTCTGAGTTTCTGGAGAAGAAGAAACACCAGCTCCCTTGCACTTTCAGCAGTTGATGTTTTCAGAGCTGCAAATGGTCTTCAAGTGCCATTAATTCAATTGAAGCAAACATTTACGTTCAGAATAAAAACATTTTTAGAAACTTGAATAGGAGTGTCAGGATTTCAAGCCACTGACAGTCAGACTGGAACATGGAAATGAAGGATGTGACAAACCCATTTCTTCAATACTTTACACGTGTTGCACAGTCTAGAAAAGTCTCAAATATAGAGCTTAGTGCAATTAGAGAAGGGCAACTAACTGTCCAATTTCTCCATTTCAGAGCTTTGAATTCTGGTTCTATATACAGGATTGACTTTTCCTCATCAAAGGATATTGGCTCAGCAATTACAAACATTAATAGTGCCACAGAAAGGTTTGCCACTCTGCTATTGCTCCAATTGATCTGTCAGCTCTTTAGATTTGGCCGTTTCCTTCTTGGGATAGTGACCCAGCAACAGCTTCTTGATCAGTCCACATCAGCAGCATGCCAACATTAGTGGTACCATCATTCACAGCAGCGCTGGGTCCAGCTCTCAGTCCAAGCAGCAGGGCTCCACCACAATTCACAACATTATTACTGCAAATGGCTTGTTTTTAAGAAAAACCACCACAATCTAACTTCTAGAAAAAATACACACTTGGGAGGCAGAGCCCAGCAGTTTCTGTCATGTGCTATCTATGGCCTGGAATAGCGTATTTGACATTGTTCTGGCATGTATGCAGAAGGAAATATCTACATAACTTCACAGGAATTGCTGGTTCTCCAGCAATAACCTTTATTCCAAATACAATATTAATCAGGAATTAAATTGCACTTTGGATCAAACTGACTCTTTAATTTCTTCAGTTGTTCCTGAAGGACTATAGGTTTCATTTCCAGAGCAGTTTGGATTGTCGCACTTACCATGCCTGCAATTGGTCATAAAAGATAAATGAAGTTATTTAAATAAGCATTTGGCTCCATCCCACAATGTGTGCCAGCTGTTTGAAAGACTGAAGATTCTGGATTCAGGACTGCAGCCTGCATTCAGCCGTTTGAGTGAAACTGGTCACACTCCAGATAGGTGACTGCAATAGATGGTGATTTTGTTTTTCAAAACCTTTGTTGCTGGTGATAACGATTAGCGACAGAGAGGGGATATCAAGTTCTTGAATGTATTCATATTCATAGTTTAGAAACTTCAATGACAAAATGTAAGCAAACTTACAATGAAGTGCCTTTGATGTCCTCTCCTAATACAATATTCTTGAACCAAAATTCTGAAGCCCTAATTCTAATGCAGAAAACAGAGAGACAGTAATGCAAATGCTCTTGCCTGGAATGGTGTTCCCTGCGCTGCTGTGTGATGTTTCCTGAAAAGTACCTAGAAAGTAATTTCCTTTCTATTTTGTGTACTCTGAATGAAACAAAACATTAATCACATATTGTTTTCAAACTTACTTTTTTCATGATAGATTTTGGAGTGTACAGTTTTCCATCGACCTTGTACTATGGACTGTCAGGTGGTCTGCTAATAGTCAGAAAAGTGCTATTCAGTCATTTTAAGCGTACATCTACATCCACAATAAAATCATCATTATAAACCTGAAAAATTGAGTAAGTATTTCAAGCCATGGACAGCTAGTTTTGTAAAACTAGTTCAAGGCACAATTACAGTAGATGGTGATTTATTTCCCCAAAACCCTCATTGGCTGTTTGCAAGACAAGGTAATGAGGCTGGAGTGTGGTAGCAAAGACAGGGAGATACGATGCAACCAATTCATTTCTTCAATGCTTTATACTTGTTGAAACGTCTCAAAATATCTCAACTAAAGAGCTCCAGGCCCAAATGGAGACGAGGCAACCAATTTTCCAATGTCTCCAATGAAGACCTTTGGTACTCTCTCGACATACAAAGCTGAATTTCCACGTCAATTTGCTCTTGCCAAGATTCTGATGAGTCAGGCCAAGTGGAGGGGAGTTCAGGAGCAAAGCCCAATCCCTTCTGCACCATTATATTATCTTGTCAGTGGTGGGCAAATAAAGGCACCATTTGAGAGCCACTCATGTCTGTCTATGTTGTGAACAATAGAGCTCCTCAACTCCCACAGTGAGCTTTTGCCTGCAAATCTCTTTAGTAAAGGCTCAGCAATACCCATCACTAATGGCAGCAAAGGAAACGTCGTTGCCCTGCCTTCACTCTATTATTGCTGTTAGCTCCTGGGATCATGCTATTTCAATAATGGTTTGTGACCAGACAGCAACTTCTGTATTAGCTACTGTCATTACCATGCCACCCTTGGCACTGCCAACCATCGTGTTATAATCCAGCTCTCAGTTCAACCAGCAGGCTTCACCAGAATTCATAAAATTATGACTGCAATGATCTTGTGTAAGAAAGAACACCATCTTCCAACTTCTGGATGTGATACATATTTTGCGGGTTAAGCTGAGTGTAGTAACTAGGGCCTGCTACATGGTTCCTGGATGCAGAAGGAAATATCTACATAACTTCACAGGAACTGCTTGTTCTCCAGTAATTGCCTTGGAGAATATAATATCAAATGAAGCACGAATTACATAAAAGATCAAACACATTTTGTAGTTATTGCAAACAATCCTGGAGAACTATATTTTCCATATCCCAAGCAGTTTGGATTGTCAAACGTTCCATGCCTGTAACTGGTCAGGCAAGATAAATTAAGTCCTTATGTTAGCATTTGCCTCCAGCTACGATTGAGTGCCAGCTATTGAGTATTATTGATGTGCGGAACGTGGCACAGTGGTGAGCACTGCTGCCTCACAGCGCCAGAGACCCAGGTTCAATTCCCGCCTCAGGCGACTGACTGTGTGGAGTTTGCACGTTCTCCCCGTGTCTGCGTGGGTTTCCTCCGGGTGCTCCGGTTTCCTCCCACAGTCCAAGGATGTGCAGGTTAGGTGAATTGGCCATGCTAAATTGCCCATAGTGTTTGGTTAGGGGTATGGGTGGGTTGCCCTTCGGTGGGGCGGTGTGGACTTGTTGGGCTGAAGGGCCTGTTTCCACACTGTAAGTAATCTAATCTAATATAGCTGAAGACTCTGGATTCAGTCGTGCAGCTTGAGTTCATCTGCTTTTGCTAAACTTCTTACAATCCAGACGGATACTGCAATCAATCCTGATTTTATTCTTCAAACCCTTCCATAGGACACTATAGCTGGTGATAAGGGTGAGTGTGTGATGGGATGCATATTTCTTGAATATATTCATTTTAAGAGACTAAACTGATCAGGAATAAGTAACCCAAATTTGCAAGCAATTTTGAATTTAAGCTTCCTTGATGTCCTCTCATAAAATTGTTTGTTTTGAAAAGAACTCTCCGACCCAAAGAACAATGTGGACAATGGAGAGGCAGTATGTGATTGCTATGGTCGGGAATGGTAATCTCTGCACTGCTGTGTGGGGTTTTCATGAGGGGTCTGTACGTTATCTTACCATAACTGCCTGCCCACCAGCAACTTACTTTCACTTTCTTGTACTCTGAATGAAGCAAAATCATGGTCACATATCGTATCAAACATACTTTTTCGAGATGACCTTAGATTTGGAAGGCATGGTTTCCCATCTCTAACGCAGTTTAGGCTGTCACGTTTACAAGGCTTGCAATTGAACAGGCAAGTTTAGTCACTGAAATCAGCATTTGTCTGCATGTACAATTGTGTGCCAGCTGCTGGAATGGCTGAAGGATCTGGATTCAGTATTACAGCACTTATTCAGCTGTTTTTTTAAAAAAAACTGCTCACACTGCAGAAGGATGACTGCATGAGTTGGTGATTTTTTTTGTCAAACTTACATAACTGGTTTGCAAGTAGTCAGAGTACAGGTAGGGGGAGAGGCAGAGAATGTCGGGGAGATGGAATTTTTCCTTGCAGTATAGACCAGAGAGGTCAATGGGAGGTAAAACGTTCAGGACCGGGCTGATGAAGGGGAAACGTTTCACTGAAGAGATTTGGATGTTTTAAAGCAATGGCTTTTCCAGCAACTCTGCTTTTCTTCTGATTTACAGCATTCACAGTTCTTTTGGGTTTTATTTGGATGCTTTCTGTTGTTCTAGTTAAATAAGAGCATCAATCAGTAGGAACAAAGCAAGCATTAGGGATGCAAATTCAGTGCGATTGCAGTGGTCTGGTCTGCAAAGGTGTTTGTTGCACTGCTGTCACATGCTTTCAAGAGGCAGCCCCTGAACAATCTAAACAACAGCTCTCCAGCAATATCCTTTCACATCTTTGATTTCTAAATCAAGGGTCATTTATACACAAACTGGAGCAAACTTATTTTCTGCAACTGGCCCTGGAGAAATTAGATTTCCCGGTTCTTCACAGTATACGCAGCTGAAATTAGTCATGAAAGAAGACATTTTAAGCTAGGTCTTGTATGCACAATTGGCTGATGGCTGGTATAAAATTGCTGGATGCTCAGGGATTCAGTATTATATTCTTTGATCAACTGTATTTATTAAGTAGATCAACTTCCAGAGGTAGTGGGATAATGGAAAACAGTAGCTTTTTTCTTTAAAACTTTCATAGGGGCTTTGAAAGACATCACAGGCAGAATGAGGGGAGCAGAGGATATAGGAATCCTAATTGTTCAATATATTTATTCTTTCTTCAGAGTTCAGTTATCTAAATGTTCGAATACAAATTGAGATCTGAATATTGAATGGGCAAGCAATTTTCCACTGACCACTTTTGAAGGTTTTGTATTGATGCAACTATTTTTTAAGCAAACATAATCTCTAATCTCTCAGAAAAATGCAAACATTATAGACATATTAAAGCAACTTTGTTAATGTGACTGCCGTAGGTTGGTGTTTGTTGCATTGCTGTGGCATAACTCAGTCAGAAGCCCCTCCATAGAACTTACAGGAAGTGGCACTAATTTTCTTTCACATTGTTGTGTTCTAGATGAATCTGAATTAAGTCACACATTGGACTAAAACTTTCTTTGTGATCACTGCATTCATTACTGGAATCTCTTCTGCCTTGGAAGTGTCACAGTTTCCATATCGGCAATTAGTGTTACAGCACAAATTGAGTGATTTTAAACAAACATTTGAAAAATTCAACCATTGAAAAAGCTCTGACGATGGAGGATTTCAGCATTATAAACTTGTTTGTTGGATCTTTACATTGAAACTCCAATTTATCAGTTTAATCAACCTGCCACATCCCATACAAACAGGGATGAGTTAGATATTCAACATGAATATGTCTCATTAATTGTAACAATAAATCCACATTCCTGCCTACCCTGAAAACCTTTCGCCATCTCTCTCTCAACAATAAACTATTTATGTTTGCCTTTAAAATATTCCATAAATCTGCTTTAATAACGTGTCAGAGTTTCCACATTTTGAGAGAAAACAAATCATCTGGATGTGTTTTAAATGGGCAACCACTGACATTTAAACAGCAATCCTTCATTCTCATCTCTTCTGTAAGAGGAAACATCTTGTTTCAATTAATTTGCCTCTTCCTCTCCTAACCACAAACTGACGAAAGCCTAGACTATCCGAATTCCCTTTGTATGACAAGTCATTCTGTAAGTATTATTCTGGTAAGCATTCTCCGAATTGCCTCCAACGTATTTACTTCCTTCCGTAAACAGGGTGACCAATAAGAATTAGAGCATTCAAGATATAAGCTCAACAGTGCTCTCTACTTTTGTGTTTAAATTCCCCCACGATAAAAGGAAAACATTTATTCACTGTCCTAATTACGTACTGCTAGCACTTTGTGATTCAGGTAATGTTACACCCTGATCCCACTGCATCTCAGAGCTATGAGATCACCCTCTATTAAAACAAAATGCTTTTCTTCCAGTCAAAATGGACAACTTCACTTTTATCCACGTAAAGCTCTATTTGTCAGGCCTTTGACTACTCACTTTACCTATATTTCTCTATAGCGCCCCAATGTCCTCTGAAGTTATTTTGTAGCCTTTCTTTGTCATGTCAGCTTTATATTAATTCCTTCGTGAGTCATGGACTGTGAGTCAATACTTGGAAGATTTGAGCAGATACAGATTTGTTTTAAATAGCTGCTCAAGTTATATGATCCTCACCATTCTGAAATCCGGTTAATTCTCATTTCCAAACGAACACCGAAGTAAACGCGAACATTAATGTAAAAAAGGCTGAACCCCTGAATATAATTAGAGTATACCAAAATAACAATAGAATTCTCGTCAGCACCCCTCTCTCTCTGTCACTCTCTCTCTCTCTCTCTCTCTCTCTCTCTCTCTCTCTCTCTCTCTCTCTCTCTCTCTCTCTCTCTCTCTCTCTCTCTCTCTCTCTCTCTCTCTCTCTCTCTCTCTCACACACACACACACACACACAAACACACACACCATGGATAAGTGAAAATCATGAAATGTAAGGTGTCTGTAAGGCAAATGGATACTATAAACTTCCACTGTATTATGTCAACCTTTTAGCAAAACAACAATGGCTGACTCAGACCCGTGGCCTGTGCCTCTTGCTTGATGTGGGAGCTTAGGAACGTGGCTGACGCTCCTGACTCTTACACTTGCAAGAAGTGTGTCCAGCTGCAGCTCTTGTTTGACCGCATGATGACTCTGGAGCTGCGGATGGACTCACTGTGGAGCATCCGTAATGCTGAGGATGCCGTGGATAGCACGTTTAGTGAGCTGGTCACAACACAGTTTAGAATTGCTGAGGGAGATAGCGAATGGGTGACCAAAAGAAAGAAAAAGAGTAAGAAGACAGTGCAGGTGTCCCCTGCCGTCATCTCCCTCCAAAACATGTATACCGTTTTGCATGCTGTTGGGGGAGATTACTTACCAGGTGAGGGCAGCAGTTGCATGGTTCATGGCATCGTGGCAAGTACTGCTGTTCAGAAGGGCGGTAAAACGACTGGTAGGACCATTATCACAGGGAATTGTCTTGTGAAGGGAGTAGATAGGCGGTTCTGTGGCCGGAATGGGACTTCTGGATGGTATGTTGCCTCACAGGTGCTCAGGTCAGGTATGCCGCCGAATAGCTGCAGAGCGTTCTAAAAGGGGAGGGTGAACAGCCAGTTGTCTTGCTGCTTATGGACACCAACGATATAAGTAGAAAATGAGATGAAGTCCTCAAAGAAGAATTCAGGGAGCGAGGAGGGAAGTTAAAGAGGAGGACCTCAAAGGTAGTGATCTCGGGATTACTACCAGTGCCACGTGCTAGCCAGCGTAGAAATAAAAAAGACAGGTTGAACACATGGCTTGAGAGATGGTGTAGAAGGGAGGGGCTCATTTTGTTGGACATTGGGACCGGTTCTGGGGCAGGTGGGACTATTACAAAATGAACGGTCTACATCTGAACCAGATCAGAACCAATGTCCTTAGTGGGTTTTTTGGGAATATTTAAACGAATGTGGCAGGAGACTGGAAACCAGAAGAGAAAACAAGTAGGCAGTGATGTGGAGACTGGAGACTGTAAGAATTATGAAGATTGCATTCGTAAAGGGAAGAGTAGACAGAGAGTAGATGAGCACAAAAAAACTGGGAGCCGAAAATGCGTCTACTTTGCTTCAAGGAGTATAGTGTGAAAGGCAGATGAACTTCGGGCTTTGATTGGTGCCTGGGAGTATCATGGCATTGCAATCAAAAGGGTTGGTTGAAGGAAGGGCATGAAGATTGACAATTAAACATCCCTGGATATAGACGCTTCAGACAGGACAGGGAGGGAAGTAAAAGAGAGGCGTGGAGTTGCATTGCTGGTCAAGAATGATATCACGGCTGTGCTAAAGGAGCACACTATGAAGGTCTTGGTTAGTGAGGCATTATGGGTGGAGGTGAGAAATTAGAAGAGTGCAGTTACACTGTATTACAGGCCTCCCAACAGTGAGCATGTGGTAGATGAACAAATAGGGAAACAGATTTTGGAAATATGTTGAGGCAACAGGGTAGTGGTGATGAGAGATTTTAATTTTCCCAACATTGACTGGGATATACTTAGCGTCACAGGTCTGGATGGGGTGAAATTTGTAAGAAATGTCCAGGAGAGTTTTCTACTGCAGTATGTCAATAGTCCGACGAGGGAAGAGTCATATTGGACCTGGTACTGGGGAACAAGCCAGGGCAGGTGGTAGAAGTTGCGGTGGGGGATTTCTTTGGGAACAGTGACCACAATTCTGTAAGTTTTAGAATACTCATGGATAAAGAAGAGAGTGGTCCTAAGGGAAGAGTACTAAACTGCGCCAAGACCAATTATATCAAAATTCGGCAGAAGCTCGGAAATGTGGAATGGGCACAGCTATTTGAAGGGAAGTCCACATTTGAGACGTGGGATGCTTTGAAAGGTAGGTTAAAGATAGTGCAGGATAGGCATGTCCCGTTGAAGGCAAAGGATAGGAAGTGCAACATTCGTGAACCGTGGATGACAGGAGAAATTCTACGACTACCCAAGAGGAAAAGGGAAGCGTACATTAGGTCTAGGCAGCTAAGAACAGAACGGGCCCTGGAAGAATATTGGAAAAGTAGGGCAAGTCTTAAACGAGGAATCAAGCGGGCTTAAACGGGTTATGAAATAACCTTAGCGAGCAGAATTAAGGAGAATCACTAAGCATTTTATTTTTATACAAAAAGCAAGAGGGTAACTAGAGAAAGGATTGGTCCACTAAAGCATAACGAAGGAAGGCTGTGTGTCGAACCTGAGAGAATGGGTGAGATTCTGAATGATTACTTTGCATCAGTGTTCACTGAGGAGAGGAACATGATGAATGTTGAGATTAGAGATAGAAGTTTGATTAGTCTTGATCATGCTGACATAAGTAGCGAAGATGTGTTGGGTAGGCTGGTGGTTGTTAAGGTGGACAAATCACCAGGACCGGATGGGATCTATCCCAATTTGCTGAGGGAGGCAAGAGGGGAAATAGCTGGGGCCCTGACAGATATCTTTGTGGAATCCTTAAATACAGGTGAGGTGCCGGAGGATTGGAGGGTAGCTTATGTTGTCCCCCTGTACAAAAAGGGTAGTAGGAATATTCTGGGTAACCAAAGACGAGTGTGCATGACGTCAGTGGTGGGAAAGTTGCTGGAGAAGGTACTGAGCGATAGGAGGGTGCAAAGAAGGTTTACGAGGATGGAAGGTGCTGGATATGAAGAAAGTTTGAGTAGGTTAGGTTTATTTTCATTAATAAGAAGGAGATTGAGGGGGGACTTGATTGAGCTTTACAAAATCGTGAAGGATATTGACAGGGTGGATAGAGACAAGCTTTTTCCCAGGGTGATGGATTCAATAACGAGAGTTCACGCTTTCAAGGTGAGAGGTGGAAAGATTAAGGGGGATACACGTGGCAAGTACTTCACACAGAGGGTGGTGGCCGTTTGGAAGGCGTTGCCAGCAGAGGTGGTAGAGGCAGGCACGGTAGATTCATTTAAGATGCGTGTGGACAGATGTCGTAGATGGAGAGCAGAGGGATACAGATGCTTAGGAATTGACCGACAGGTTTCGACAGTACATTTGGATCGGCTCAGACTTGGAGGCCGAAGGGCCTGTTGCTGGGCCGTAAATTTCCTTTGTTCTTTTTTGTTAACTTATACATTCCTTTTCATGTTGTATTTATTAGAAGGTGAGAGGTTGGGAAGTGCTTTTGCCAAAAAGGACCGGAATGTCCTTGGTCAGACATCACGAACAGAATTCATGCGGGGCATCCATTAACCAGGACAGGAAATGAAATGTCAGCCTTCATTACAAAATGAATCATGTGTAGGAGTTGTGGAGTGTTGTTGAGGCAGTATTTCGGCTATTGTGGACAGACTTTCTGACCTTTCTAAATCAATGGTCTCCTTGTCACAGAGGTAGTGCAAAGCTGTTTTATCAGGATAATATCTGGGATGATGGTAAAATGAAGAGAGTGTGAAGGAATGGACTTCCATATGCAAAGAGTGTGTTTGTGGCTGTCCATATGATAGTGACCGGTGTTGCCCTCGCTCTAACTACCATCCTTGATAGTGTAGGGCTTGGTATCCTCACCTTGCACGCGGGAGTTGAGGGTGCAATTCTCTGTGGCAGAAAACCATAGAGTTTTGGAGCAGAAAGATGTGAAGCTCCGGTCCTCGGAGTTGTTGTTGGAATTTTCAGCGGAGCTGCGAAGAAGGTTTCCAGCCTTTTCCTCCCCTTTCTCGATGACATTCTCAGCGCTGCTGAAGCTCACGTGAAAAGCTGCGGTCCTGTGAGTGTTATGAATTGAATTAGTTTCAATCAATAGTTTCCGCTTCCGATTGTTGGGGTTTGAGAACACAAGACCCAAGACCCATCAAGTGCAGGACAAAGTATTTGACGAGATTCCACCAAGGGATTGCACGGAACAATATATAAGAGAAAGAGGCTGACAACGTGCGAGCTGCATTCATAAAGTTCATCGAGCCCGTAAATGCCACGGACAGCTGTTCCTCATATCGATATGCAGGACACTGAGTATCTCTGATCCCGGGAGTTGGAATTGGGATTATATGACCGTCAGCAGCACTGGTTACTTCCTTGTGTGAAGTACCTCCTGATGGAACACATGTAAAAGTCTATTGCTCATTGAGAAATACATACAAAATAGTAGCCCAGAGCAGTATGTCTGTTGTGTTTCTGGTGCTGCTCTTGACATGCCCTACAACACTGTACTTATTCTGTGCTTCCTGAAGATTAAGTGAGTGCTTCTATGATCGTATTGTGGGCAGTAATCTGCGTTTTAACTTCAAAAACGCGCGTGTGAAGCCCAGGTTCACCAATGTCTTTTTTGTCTTTCTCTTACAATGTGCAATTACAACACAGTAAAGAATCAATTAATATTGGAAGATGACATTCAGAGGCGTGCGAAATGCCGAGATTTTAGTGATATTTATGCAATGATTAGAGATTGCCTTGATTCAGGAAATAAGGGTGTAAAATGTGTTTTGTGTCGAGGTAAGGAACAGTGAGAGAAGAAGTCAGTAGCAGGTGTAGTTGACAAGCCCACTTGCAGTAACCAGAGTGAGAAATAAGATGGACAAGAAAAAGTACTGTGTGTGAGTGCCAAAAGATGGCAATAATCATGGGTGATCTTAATTTCCCCTTTCCCACTCCCGGTTCTATTGGAAAGAAAGTTTGGAGAAAAATAATCAATAAAATACGTATGGCCCATAGACCAAGACAAGCCATAACTTGGTCATCGATTACTTTACAGGCGACTTAGTTTCCGTCTTTTCTTGGAAACCGTCTGAACCACACTTTTATTGTGTTTCTTTCCATATTAATATTAGTCTGTCTTTTGATTATTCCTAACAAAGTGCATGACCTCACACTCACAACATGAAACTGCAAGTTTTCTCCATTCACTCATACTATCGATATCTTTTTGCAGTTTTGCACGTCCTCATCAAAATAAGCCCGCTCACTGATTGCGTATCGGCAGCAGAACTGGACACATTTCACTCTGCCACTTCCTTCAAGCCATTAAGACAGATAAATCATTGAAGCCCGATGACTGACCATTCTGGATTTCACGAATTATATGTTTTCAACTTGGTGACTTCTAGTGAGTAGACAGTGGACAGTTAATGCTGATTTATTACCCAACACCGTGAACTCTCTCAGTGTGCAATGATCTATTATATGGCTCCTAATTGAGTATTTGACAGAAATTCATGTTTGACCCCATCCGCTGTGATAAGGCCCACTGGTCCCACATCTTCCCAGGTGTAAATCAGAGCAGAATAAACAGCGGAAGATCGGTCTTCACTACGCAGAGCCAGCTGGGAGTATTTGAAACATTTTCATATCTTGACCTCAGATGACACAAACAGACTTGAATTGCACATTAGATTTGCCAAAAGCGAATCTTCTTCAAGATCACATAGAATCATAGAGTCATAGAGATGCACATCATGGAAACAGACATTTCAGTCCAACCTGTCCATGCCGACCAGATATCCCAACCCAATCTAGTCACACCTGCCCGCACCCGGCCCATTTCCCTCCAAACCCTTTCCATTCATTTGCCAATCAAAATGCCTCTTAAATGTTGCTATTGTACCAGCCTCCACCACATCCTCTGGCAGCTCATTCCATACACGTACCATCCTCTGCGTGAAAACATTGCTCCATCGGTCTCTTTTATATCTTTCACCTCTAACCCTGAACCTATGCCCTCTAGTTATGGACTCCCCGACCCCAGGAAAAAGACTTTGTCTGTTAATCTTATCCATGCCCCTCATAATTTTGTAAACCTCGAGAAGGTCACCCCTCAGCCTCCGACAGCAGTAGGGAAAATAGCCCTAGTCTGATCAGCCTCTCCCTGCAGCTCAGATCCTCCAACCCTGGTAACATCCTTGTAAATTTATTCTGAACCCTTTCTATATTCACAATATCTTTTCGATAGGAAGGTGAACAAAATTGCACGCAATATTCCAACATTGGCTTAAACAATGTCCTTTATAGCCGCAACATGACCTCCCAACTCCTGTACTCAGGACTCTGACCAATAAAGGAAAGCATACCAGACGCCTTGTTCACTGTTCTACCGACCTGCGACTACACTTTCAAGGAGCTACGAACCTGCATTCGAAGGTCTCCTTGTTCAGCAACATTCCCAAGGATCTTACCATTAATGGCATAAGTCCTGCTAAGATTTGCTTTCCCAAAATACAGCACCTCGCATTTTTCTCAATTAAATACCTGCTGCTACTTCTCAGCCCATTGACCCATCTGGTACAGATCCTGTTGTAATCTGAGGTAACCCTCTGTAACTCAGCTGGCGATGAAAGCTCTGGACCAATACAACAACGTTTTTATTTTTTCGATCCATTGCTATGTTTATTAATCTCTCTTCACATGAAAATGGATCCTTCCCATCCACTTTAATGGATAAAATTCCCTCCAGTGTGGCCCTTCGGCCCTACCAGTCCACAATGACCCTCTGAAGAGTAACCCACCCAGACTCATTTCCCCATGAGTAATGCACCAAACACTATGGGCAATTTACCACGGCAAATTCAGCTGACGAACACATGTTTGGACTGTGGAAGGAAACCCACGCAGACAGGGGGAGAATGTGCAAACAGCACACAGACAGTGACCCGACGTTAGAAGCAAACCTGGGACCATTGGGATGCGAGGCAGCAGTGCTAACTGCTGAGCCACAATTATCTCTCATCAACGCGTGTAATTCAACTGGATCTCCCAGCAGCCTACTCCGTTCTGAACCAAGAGAGGGGGATAGCGAATACTGGGGTCAGGCTGCGGACAGGGCAAGCCAAATACTGGTGTTTCAGGTTGGAAAAATTCATTTCATGAGATGTATTAAGCACAGGAGTTAAATGTGTAGTCGGGTCCGAGTGGGAAAGGTGATGGGTTAGATATCCATTGGGAATCCCCACGCAGTTTCGAATTCTGCCGACTACGTTTTCAATGATTCCGAAAGGACGATTTCGCGCACAAACTTGAAAAAAGAACAATCTCAACAAACCATGCCAGTTGTTCGATTTGATTTTGTAACCTCGAATTCTTAATCAGAACTGTGCCACGATCAAAACCTTGACCGTTTCTCTTCCCACGGATACTGCTGGACACGTCGAGTTTCTGCAGTATCCTCTGAATGTACTGTGCAAAAGTGCAACTTTACATTCGATTCCGTTAATCACAGTCCTCCATGTCCTGACCCTGGACGGTGGCAAGTTTTCTTCCTGTTCGTCAAAGCGCCCATCCCCACCGCTCCCTCCCACACCATTATAAACAGCCTCAGGAAATCTCTGGTTCACCTTCTTCGCTCCAAAGTGAAACTTACCAGCCTCTGGACTCTCTCCTCATAAAGGGAATTCTCATCCCCGGACATGGTGAAAGACAGCGGATAGTGAAGAGATTTTGGAGAAATATTGACATTTGAGAGCGGAACAATGTTAAGGAGGCAAAACATGGAAACCAGTCTCCAGCTTTGTGGATCTTCAGGATCTTTTTGGGAAGTGGAATCGGAGGGCAATGAGCAAGGGTGAACTGTCGGACTGAGCAGAAACTGTCAGGACAGCTTCCCCCTCTTTAAGGGGACGGGACATTAACTCTGATGTTCTCGGGACACGAACTGATCTGAGACATTGAAAGTTTTCTCGTATTTGTATATGAGGACTCTAGGACATTGAAAAAGCTCGGGCCAGACAAAAACTGAGTGGCTGGAACCCAGACTGTCCCGATTGTGGGAGAGAGGCTTCCGAGTGACATGGGTACGCCTGCAGTGAGTGGGATCAGACTGTTCCTATGTCTCCATAATGAGCGTCCCAGACTCTATTTTGGAAAAGTACATCTGATAGAGGACAGTTGTCATTCTGGGAAGGCAGACTGAAGTTGAGATTCAGTAACCGCCTACTTTGGAGGATCATGTGTTGTGCTGGATTGCACGTGTCAGCGCATTAGTCTGCTGAATGAAAGATAGCTGATTCAAGAGCCCCCCGGGCGACAGCGATTGCTGCCCTTAATGCATCTGTTTGCTTTGCTGCACTGTTTCGGTTTCTAATGAGGTCATTGGATATTCTCCAAATCGAAACACTATCGTGTGACTAACCACAATGACATTTCCGCATTGCTGTCAAGATTAATGTCAAGAACTGTGACTTGTGGGAATCTGAAAACAAAAAGGAACTGCTGCAGAAACAAGCCAATTTGGGATCAACCTGTGGGAGAGAACACAGTGCTGATGACGTTCTGAAACATTGCCTCTTATTGTCTCTCCAGAAATGCTGCTAGACCTGCTGAGGTTCCCTTGCAAGTTCTGTTTTTATTTTAACTGAATGTCCATTCCATCCATCAGGATGATGCAGCCAGCCTCACCACGCACCGAAATTTTACACGTTTGGAAGCTGCGAAATGATTGGATTCAAACAAACCCAATAATGACTTACTCTTCCTCAGCTCCACAAGGAAAGAGACCTGGAAAGTGAATTGCACAGTGTCGTCCTGTCGTCCTGGAGGAGTGGTTAAGGCAATGGAATTGAAATACATATGGCTTTCACCATGCAGCCTCGAATCCTACTGATGGTGATGGAGAAATGCCAATAATTGCGAAGGGAAATTGCTCCCTGACTTCGACTGGAAGAGTCAGCTTAAAAACAAAAACGGGCAAATTGGGCATGGTCGGAATCTGCAACCCACTGCCTGTCAGGGTGCAGCAAGCAGAAATTTCTACAGAAATTTGAGACGCATTGAGGTGTACACTTCTACCACCAACTGCGTTTGAAGCTGTGAGTCAACTGTTGGAAAATGAGACGAGAACAGTCAGGGACTTGTGTTCGACTGGTGCAAACTTGTTCAGCTGAAGTGCATTTTCTGCGCAGCAAAAATCTTTGACATGCTGCGGTGAGGTGGTCGGAGAAACTGGCGGATGTGAAGCACGTTAAACTGGTCTCATCCTGACATCTCTCCTGCTCTCGGAGATTTGTCTGTCTGTCCACCTGTGTGGATGAAAATGAGGATGATTTCCTCAGGGCGATTACCATACAGTGTGACCACGTCAAAGTTCAGTCCTATGATTGTGTCATTTAAAGCACAGGGAGTATCTCATTGAAATTTACCCTGGAAACATCAGAACCTGCAAGGTTAAGTGCCTCATGCTGGAAACTGGGACGAGAGTAGATGAATATCCGGTGTCCCACACTGCAGATAGGCGGAAAGGCCTTTTCCACGCTGAAAGGAATGGAAGAAAGAACGAAATTGATGTGCAGCTAAAATGATCACAAAAGAAAAAATAAAAGGGGATTCATTAAGGAAACATGCAGCGCCATATTTCAATTTCCCTGGACGTCTAGTGGTTCGGATTCAGTACTCTTACTGCTGTGGCAATGGGAGATTTCCTCTGACCGGTTATCTTGTTGACAGCCTTCCGAAAGCAGGGAATGTTGTATGGTGCTGGCAATTGATGGAGTTTTGTCACAAACAGTATTCAGACTAGCGTAAAACAAATAAGTGTGAATCGTTGAAATCTGAATCCAGAACAGGAATTGACAGACAAATTCAGCCGGCCTGACAGCATCCGTGGAGACAAAGAGATTTAATGTTTCATATCGACAGAATCAGGTTACTTGTGCATTTTATTGTTTTAATTCCTGGGTAATTGCCAGTTTCACTTCACGAATCAGCATACATATCAGAATCTCTCATTAGCTGACAAACGTCATCTGTAAAATGAAAAATGTGATATCGGCTGTAATGCTGTTGCTGTTCTCCTGAGTTGCTGAAAGGCTGGCCTTACTCATTACCTTTATCTTGTCCTTTCTGTCCATGAGAAACAACGTTGAATGGAGAGCTTCTGTTTTCAGTGTCTACCTTCGTATGCTTATCTATTTGTCTCCCTTTGTCTCTCTGTACCATCTCACTCTCTTCTACATTCTCCCACTCTCTGTCTGTCAATATCCCTCAATTTCTATTCCTACTCTTGGAAAAGTCTGAAATTCGGTGACAGTTTGAGAGTATACCTGTTCCGTGGCTTTCTCCACCTCCTCCCCAACCCGCCCCACCCCCAACCCGCCCCGGCCAGAGTGTGTAGAACTGGGCTCACAGTCTCCAGGTAATATCTCTATCACTTAGGTCTGAGGTCAGGTGACATTTCTTCACTCAAAATACGGTCATTTACAATTGTAATTAGAATTCCTAACCGACCAGAAAAAAAGCAGTTTCTCTCCAATTATAGGATTTCAATGACGTCATTGCAGTTTGCCTAAAATTAATGAATGGTGCCAGCAGACAATGAGAGCTGTCATCTCGCAATGGATGCGTTATTACCACAACATTTCCTTGCAAGTCTGCAGTGTCTCCTGCCTCACTTCATTATTTAAAAAAAGACTTGCTGTGACAGCGAGAGACTAAAAGTAGAAGCGATGGAGAGATCATTGTTGAGCAGTGTACAGAATCTCGGCGTTGGATCAGCAGGATAGAACATTGACTAATGGGTCCACAGCAGGCGGCAAGGCTTGGTATCACCAAATAACAACGGGCTGAGCTCAAACACAAGAAGCATGCTGAGCCCTCACTGTCACGATATTGGATCAACAATACGGCTTTTACAATAAGTTTATGTCATGGACTTTCAATGTACGGAACATTTCAGAGCATTTAACACCATACTCGCCTGGTTATTACCAGATGCTTTAACTGACAAAGCCACATATGGTGTTCTTCAAATCCATATGTGCATCTAATTAACTATTTGATCACAGTAACTCGGACTTCCTTGCAGTAATAAAGCTGCTCGACGAGAACATATATCAACCTGCGCTTATGCAGGAAAGAACAGGTCACAGCTGGTCTTCCTTCACTGAAAATGCACCGAAAGGGGCAATCTCTTCTTGCTTTGCTTTCAAGCTATTGCCTTCACCTCTGTAGCTGAAAATGTGTTGCTGGAAAAGCGCAGCAGGTCAGGCAGCATCCAGGGAACAGGAGAATCGACGTTTCGAGCATAAGCC
Organism: Chiloscyllium plagiosum; assembly: GCF_037043375.1. Classification (NCBI taxonomy): domain Eukaryota; kingdom Metazoa; phylum Chordata; class Chondrichthyes; order Orectolobiformes; family Hemiscylliidae; genus Chiloscyllium; species Chiloscyllium plagiosum. The sequence continues at coordinate 76,303,406 of NW_028270176.1, forward strand.
CTTCTTCAGGAAAGGCTTATGCCCAAAACGTCGATTCTCCTGCTCCCTGGATGCTGCCTAACCTGCTGCGCTTTTCCAGCAACACATTTTCAGCTCTGATCTCCAGCATCTGCAGACCTCACTTTCTCCTTCACCTCTGTAATCTGACAGGATAAAGAGGATGCGTTCATCCTCTCGGGGCCGATAAAACGCGTGAATATGCACAGAGGGAATCTCATACCAAAAGATCAGGGTAATTGTGGTGAATTTACCAGGAGTGGTGTGTGAGTCGGTGTTAACAGTGGGTAGTAAGGGCTAACCCATTAGCACTGATATTGAGCCTTGCACCAACAGCATCTCACTCAATTCTTGCCTCACGTCTCCCAGTCATCATTGACTTTCAGTTTATCCTACTCCCCCTTCGAAACTTCTCACTTGTTCCCGAATACTTTCGGTTTTCCATTTCGAAATTGCAGACGTTTGAAACGAATTTCTGGAGTATGAACGTCACTCTTTGGGACCAGCTTCACTGCCCATCCATAATTACTCCAGAGCTTGGGATATTAAATTACTTTACAGAATCGTGGAAGTACTCAGCACAGAGATGCATCCATGATGTCGCTCGGGAGGGAGTTCCGAGAATTAAAACAAACGACTTTGAAGGAACAGTGAGATAGTTTCAGCTGAGAAAGGCGAGATTCTTAGAGGCGATTTGTGGTGACAGGTGTCTCGTGTACCTGCCGCAATGATCCTTCTAGTTGGATGCGATCAATCACTGGATTGATTCTGGCAGATCCGCGTCTGTGCTCTGTGTGGAAGCAGGAAATAGTTTTCATTCAGATAAACCAAAAGAAGAGAAATAAATCTTTATTTCCTGAATGCGAATTGGATCCAGGTCTGTGCGATTCACACTCAGACTCTGAAGCAGGGACTCCACTGATGCTGACAATATCCCTTGACCTAACCTGTCCAAACTTCTGTACCTGTTTTCTTTCTCCCCACATTTTGAAGCACCAGTCCTTGCCGTGAGTGGTGAAGGAGCTAACTACTCCCTCGCAGAAAAACAACTGGGGCCAGAGACCCATATATCTGTCCCGCAGCGGGTATTGCTTTGCTCCGAACAGACCGGGTTTGCTGTGTGGGACTGAAACTGTGTTCGATCACACACAGACGCGGTGTAACAGCTGCCAGCAGATGTGAAGAAGGTTGGGGTGGATTCAGACCCATTCTGGGAAATAGGCTAGATCCGGAATTCAGGGGAGCTTAGTGTCACAGACAGAAGGCTGGAGAATTGGGTTGGGAAAGATATCAGCCATGATCGAATGGTCGGGCAGACGAGATGGGCTGAAAGCTCTAACTGTCCACCGATGCCTTCTGATCCCTGGCCATCCGGAATCTAAGGAAATATAAACATACTTTGTTTTTCAGTTCGAAGTCCTCCGGTCATAACTGGGCGAAGTGAGAGATGGAACACGTCTGATGTAAGTTCAGAGACTGGGAAAATGTTTGGAGACGAAGTAATAAAAGAGGATCTGAGGAGAAAGTTGGAAGTCAGGAGATATTCAATAAAAAGGAAGGGTGCGTAAGGCAGAGGGAGATGGACATGGAGAAAGAAGTGTCACTGGTCTTGAAGTCTTAACTCTATTTTACTTTCCAAGATTCTACCAGACCTGCTGAGATTTTCCCGCAATTCCTTTTGTTGGTACTGAAACAGAAGATGGGACTGAGTTCCTGGATCAACCAGCTCTCTGTTCTGTGGGCGTTTGAATTCCCCGTTCGACCAGATCACATCTCAGCCACACGAAAACCTCACAATCCTGCCCCACCCCACCCCTGTTACTGACAATAAACTGTTCATTACGTAAACCCACGTGCACGCAACAGCATCATTTTCCGAGTGAATTAGGAAAAGTTTAGGGAGAGTTCCGTTCTGTTTCATTCAGAGCATTCTAAATCAGTTACTTTTGTTTCAGCACTATTTGACATGGAGCCGTCACTCTCAATCCCCGAGCATGTGGCCATTCGCATTCCACGGCTCTGGATATTTTGGTTGGTGCATGGTTGGAATGGAACCTCCCGTTTTGAAAGGGACATTGTTTATCGTATATTCGGCTGAACTGATAAACGTGTCTCTGGCACCTCCGGTACAGTGGAAACAATTTTCACTCAGAAACGAACACATGATCAAAAAACAGAAATCAGTGGGCGGCACGGTGGCACAGTGGTTAGCACTGCTGCCTCACAGCGCCAGAGACCCTGGCTCAACTGTGTGGAGCTTGCACATTCTCCCCGTGTCTGCGTGGGTTTCCTCCGGGTGCTCCAGTTTCCTCCCACAGTCCAAGGATGTGCAGGTCAGGTGAATTGGCCATGCTAAATTGTCCGTAGTGTTAGGTAAGGGGTAAATGTAGGGGTATGGGTGGTTTGCGCTTCAGCGGGTCGGTGTGGACTTGTTGGGCCGAAGGGCCTCTTTCTACACTGTAAAGTAATCTAGTGGTAACAATGTGTCAACAAAATCTGTAACAGCGAGCGCATGCGCTCTTGTGTGGGGTTGCAACATTGCAAATTGAATGGAGAGCTGTGAACCTATTAACAGATAAAAGTGCCCCTACATGTAACTGCATCTGCCAAGCCTTCTCCACTCACTCATACTATCGATACCTGTTTGCAAAATTCCACATCCTTATCACAATATGCTCACCCACCTATTGTTTATCGCAGCATTTCACTCTGCCACTTCTTCCAAGTCATTCGGTCAGATAAAACATTAAATCCGATGACTGACCAGCCTGGATTTCACTAAGTATATCTTTCCAACTTGAAAACTGCTCATTAATCTTGATTCGGTGATTTCTGTTAAATAGACAATGGAAAGACAATGCTGCTTTATGACCCAACACCGAGAACTCCTTTATTGTGCAATGGACTTTTATATAGCCCCTTATTGATTGCTTGCTAAAATTCAAATGAACTTTACTGAGCATCGTCCTTCACCAAGTCTGCAGGTTATGCTACCAAAGAAATCTGTCAGATTGTCATCGTGTGATTTTCCTTTCAAAAATGATGTTGACTCAGTTTGACTGTAATCATCTCTTCTAAACTTTCTCCTTTTCTTAATTTGCAATGGTGGTTCACATTTTCGAAATGACAACAAAGACATTAGAGCAGCTGGAAGCAATTTAACCCATGAAGTCAGCAACAAGTTTCAATGAGATCATGGCTGATTTGGTTAATCCTCAAATCCCCTTTCGGCCTCATCTCTGTGGCCGTAGATTCCTGAAGTGACCAAATGCCTGTCTTTCTCAGCCTTGCATGTATGCAGCCTTGACAACCCTCTGTTGCAAACAACTTCACAGATTTGCTACCCTCTGAAAGAGAAAATATCCTCCACACCTAAGTCTTACATAATTGGCCGCTTCCGCTGTGAGGAGGCCTTCTGGTGCCACATTATCCCAGGTGTATATCAGAGCAGAAAAAACCCTCAAGGTCGGTCTGCACTGTCCAGTGCCATCTCTGAGTGTTTACAGCATTGTCTTTTTTGACTTTTGAATGAACTAATAAACCTGAATTTTCTTCAAAAACGCTTCATTGGCTATAATTTCGTTGGCAGTGTAGTGCGCTAGAAAGTCGAGTGCTTGATCACAAATATATCACTCTCAAAATGTTATCTCTGTTTCTCTTTCCACAAGTACCGCTAGATCCGTCGGTTTTCTGCAGTATTCTGTGAATTTACTGTGTACAAGTCCTGCATTTCATTAAATTCCTTCAATCACAGTCCCCTGGACACTGACCCTGTTCAGTGACAATACTTCATCCTGATCGTCAATGTGCCAATCCCCACCGCTCCCGCCCCCATCAAGATAAACAGCTGCAGAACATTTTCAGTTAACTCTCTTGGCTCCAAAGAAAAACTCGGGAATATCTCCAAATGCCAGGAAATCTCAACCTTGGACATGGTGCAAGACAGAGGAGTGTTAAAGAGATTTTGGGAAAATATTATCAATTGGCAGGTGGAAAAAATGTAAAAGAGGCAAACCATATAACCCAGCCACCAACATTGTGAATCTTCAGAAACTCTGTGAGAGTGAAATCCAAGGAGAATGAAGACGGGTGAACTGCCCGAATGAGCAGAGACAGTCAAGACAGCTTCCCCTTCTTTAAAAGGACAGACCATTAACTTTGATATTCTCGGGACATGAACTGATCTGAGACATTGAAATAATTCTCGTTCCCCTACATGACAAATACAAACCTCATCTAGACTCCGGGACAATGAAAAAACTCGGGACTGCACAAGGGACTAGGAGGCTTGAAGAGAGATGGTCCCAGTTGGAGGAGAGCTGGTGTTCAGTGACATGGGTGTGTCTGTCGTGGATGGGATAAGACTGTTCCCATGCCTCCATAATGAATGTTCCAGACTTTATTTTGGAAAAATAAAACTGATAAGAGGACACACCTCCGTCTGGGAAGGACAGACTGAAGTCCGTCACAGCCTGCTTTAGATGTTCGGGCAAGGTTTTAGGTTGGAAGTTTCAGCATATTAGACCGTTAACTGAAAGGCTGGTGGTTCAAGACCTCCAAAGGCGACAGCGAACATTGGTGTTAAAGCATCTGTTTCCTCTGCTGCAGGGTTTCTTGTTTCTAATGGGGGCAGGAAAATGTTCCTCAAACGGAAAATTTCCGTGTGAAGAACCACAAAGAACTTTCTGCAATGGTTTAAAGGTTAATGTAATGAACTGTGGACTCTAGGAATCTGAAACACATTCAGAAACTGCTGACAAAACTATCTGGTTTGGCAGTACCTGTGGGAGATTATTGAGTTCTGATGAAGTTGTTAAATATTGTCCACCATTCTCTCTGCATGGATGCCGCCAGACCTGCTGAGTTCTGTCGTGGAAAAAGTATAGAGAATCACCAGGAGACGTAGAGAGTTCTTCAAGAAGTCGGTCTGTTACTTGCAAACGAAAAACCGTGACACCGAGAAAGCAGATTCTCGAATGCTCTCGAACTTCATTGTCCATGGTTTTTTATACATTTTTCCCATGCTTTGTTTGCTTATCAGCATGTCTAAATATATTAATCAAAGTACCTCACACTCGCTACACAATAGACCAGTGATGTTAGTTCCCATCATCTCTTTAATTGTTCATTCTACTTAACCTTATTCTCATGTGACGGTTAGATATTTAATATCAGCTTTCGCAACAATGGTGTTTCATTCCAGACCCGACTTCATATTTTCCCGATGTCATAATTAGTTATTTATTGTCAATAATCTCAATCAGGCTGACTCTATTAACTATTAATTTGATACTTAATGTCATGTCCCAAATATTTATGTTCCCAATCGAGTCATAATGACACTGAACAGGAAGCCTAACTTTACTAACTGTAATCTAATCTCACCATCGAGACCTTTCAGCGTCAACCTTTCTTTGCTAATTGGTATGAGAGAATTTCACTATTCTTATCTCATCCTGCATTCTACAGACCCCTTGCAACAGATCGCCAGTGGGGTTCATGCTTTAAGCCTTCCCTTACTTTCATGCTTTAAACCTTCCCTTACTTTCATGCTCTTTATTTTCCATAATAACATTTTGTCATTCTGACCAATGGCAGTCATACCTGGCACTGGATTTACTAACGTTGAAGGGTCAGTGATCAGAGAGGACTGTCCCTGTAGTTCTGTTCCCGACTCTCCACCTCCCGCTCTGTTAGTAACCTCTCAGTCTCCTGGGAAATGCATTGTTCCCAATTTTGCCGGATTCCAGGCCTTTAACCTTGGCTGAGCAGACAGTCGATGGTCTGAGGAATATCATTCCCAAACGTCTCATGTCCGAGGTAATAACAATTAATAACAATGTCTGTGCATCCTCCTCTAATCTGTGAAAATCATTGTTGCGGACTGTAGGAACATTTATTGACTGAAATTGAGGAGGTGTTGAACCAGATCAAACTCCTATGAGTTAAGAAGTGGTCGAGATCCCTTTTTCTTTTCCCCTGATGGCAAATGTACGGCAATGCAATTCAATTGGTGACATTTCCAGGCTTGAACCGAAACACAATTTACTTCGCACTATCGTTGTAACACAAACAAAAAACAAAGTGTGGACTAACCCAACTCGATTGGAAAACTGAACGAAATCAAACATCATTTAACTACGAAACAACCAATGTTCGAATATAGTAACATTGCATAAATCACACAAAACTGTTCTTCCTGCTACCGGAATGATATTGTGAAACTTGAACGGATGAGGAAAAGGTATAATGTGATGTTTGTAATTCTTAAGCTTCCAAATGGTTTTGAGGTGGGAATATATTTTAACCTTGAAGAAATATGACGCATTTAATCCTCCTTCCCGTCCACGATAGAAGCTATTGGATCTGTTCCGAATGTCCAGCAGTTTCTGTAATTATTTAAGGTTTCTGACGATAGCAATCTCTCACTTTTCGAACAAAACAAAACGAAACTTATGTTGCGAACAATATTCAGATAAGCAATGGGCAGCAGAGAGAAAAGCTTTCGAGCAACGCTGCCGGGATTGTCACGGCAATTAACAGGAACCATCGCCATGAAAACCCTAAAGCAACCTGACAAATCCATTTCACCACAGAATGCAACGTTAGTGCTCAAGACTTTTCCTTGCAAAACCACAGGAAAAGCCACGACACTGCGATGGCCGGGAATCGAACCCAGATCAACTGCTTGGAAGGCAGCTATGCCCACCACTACACCACCACCACGCTAGCAGCGAAACTGCCCCTTTTCCCAAACACACATAACAAGGCTGTGATAGTCACCAACCTTAACCTGCGCATCTTTGGACTGTGCGAGGAAACTGCAGCACCCGGAGGAAACTCACGCATACACGGGGAGAATGTGCAAACTCCACACAGACAGTCTTCAATCAGATAGGGATCTGGGTAATTGGAGAGGTTTCAAGAGGGAGTGCAGACTGATTTGTGAATGATGGGCCGAAAGCCTGATCTCTGTGCTGTAAAGGCTCACAGTAACATGATTCCCTTCATCCAGCATTCAACACAATTTGCATTTTGTTTTAATCCGTCCTGTTATTGACATTATTTTGAGTGAAATGTATAGAGAGAGGTTGTTTGCGCATTCACTCAGATCTGTGTTGTGATGGGTCAGGAGCAACATACAAAACAACAACAGGCGGAGGGAGAATTGAATTCCCCCTCCGAATCTGCCGAGGACATGCAGGACTTGGAAATTCTCTATCACCACTCACTCACCACCCGGGGCCTGGAGGAATAACGCCTGATCTTCCTCCTCAGGAACCTCCAACCCCAGGGCATCAGTGTGGCCTTCACCATTTGCCTGATTTCCTCCTCCGACCACCTTATACCAGTTCCATCCTGATAGCTCGGCACCATCCTCATGGCCTGTCCTACCTGCCAATCTTCCTTCCCACCTATCCGCTCCACCGTCCTCTCCGACCAATCACCTTTACACCCACCTCCATCCATCAATTGCGCTCTCCGCTCACTTCTGCGCAGCCCCACTCCCTCCCATTTATCTGTCCACGATGGACACTCCCAGCCTCATTCCCCATGATGGTGTTTTGCCCGAAATGTCGACTCTCCTGCTCCTCGGATGTTACCTGACCTGCTGTGCTTTTCCTGCATTACTCTAATCTTGACACTGATCTACAGCATCTGCAGTCCTCACTTTCACCTCGCATGACTGAATTCCTGCCCCTTACAGATCGAATTGGGTCTCGTGTTTTCATCATGAATTTCATTATGTTTAATATATTTTATTTTAAGAATCATCACAATATATTGATACCCTCATGAGCATGTAATGCATTTGGACAGAACAATGCCTCCTTTCTCTGTGAACAAATAGAATTAAAGGAGTCGGTTTGGAGAATGTTTCCTCTCACTGAAACAGGAATAGGGAGTTGTAATTCTCTCTGAAATAAACACAGGCCATTCAGAGGAATCTGATAAGATCATGCAACATCTGCCGAGAGAAGGGAAAGGTTAGCTCATGTGTTATGAGAGTAGGGGAATTCAGCAGAGCGGTAGGAAGTTAGAAAAGTAATAATTACTGAACAATTGGAATGGGGTTAACGCTGAAGAAAAAATGAGAGCCTGTGTAACAGGTTCAGTCTGTTCTAGTATCAATCCAATCAAAGCGAGACTTAGATTTCATATCCAGTTTCCTGTGCAATTCACATATCCCGTGACTCCCTGAGAAACCAGCAATCTGTGATCAGACATGTGAAGGTTAGGTGCATTAGTCAGGGAAATGTACAGTGATAGGGGAGGGGAATTTCACACCGCTGGGATTATATATTCATTTACTCTAGTCTGAGTGAGAGACTGGAATTCCATGTGTTGTCAGCAAGCTGATGTACAGCAGAACAAAGTCTTTAAGCTAATTGAGGGGAGCAATTCGTAGAACAGGGAGAGAATAGGGAAAAAACAAATTGCTAAAAGCTCAGCAGTTTTGGCAACATCTGAACAGAGAAACCAGAGTTACCACGTCGTATCCGGTCACCGTTTATCTGAGCCAGACCTGAAGTTTTAACGCTGATTTCTCTTCACAGATGCTGCCAGACATGCTGAGGTTTTTCAGTAACTTTTGGATTTGTTTCTGATTGACAGCATCTGCAGTTCTTTCAGATTGTATTTAGGTAATGAATGGAGTTAAGTTCAGAGTAAAGCTGTTTCTGCACTTCAGCTTTTCTAACTCCCAGACCATGTTCACCTTGGAATTAGATAATGACGAAGTCAACCCCTATCCCCACACTGTCCCTATCAAATGCACTTAGCATAGTTACATCACTGGCTTACAGGCAGAGTACATTTCCCTGTACACTTTCTCCACTAAACCTCCCAGGGTCCGGGAAAAATAGGGTTACATACAATGTACAGATATGTCCACAAACACTCTCGTGTCAGGGGAAGCTCTGTGTTAGATTACATAGTAAAGCTGCCTCTACAGTGTCTATCACAAACTCGTACATGCTCATACGCACAGACACACTGTCATGCAGTCACACATGTTCAGTCACACGCACAGTAGAGCAATGCAAACTCCCGATCTCAGAATCTCACACTCGAACACAACGTCTCACTCAGCCAATCTCAGCCACCAACTCTCAGTCAATCAGTCACAGACACCTCAAAGCCACACTCGCTCATTCACATACACAGTTACTCTTTCACAAATATATACTCATGATTCACAATACGAGAGGCTTGCTTAATGGTAAATCAATTTCTTTATTTTTAGAGAACACAAAATTTGAAGACAAATTACGTCACGCTGGTCTTTGATAAATGCCTGTTATCTGGATAAAATACACCCTACTCCGTGCTAAATCTCTGCCAGATTCTGAACAAGACCACGCACATACAATTCAGTAGCTGACCTGTCATATTCCTATCGTACTTTCCTCTTCAAATTTGGAAAGTTAGACAGACTTTTAAAAATCTCAGGGCACGGACATTAAAAGGATTCTGGAATTTGCATCTTAATCAATGGAAACTTTGTAACAGCGTTCTCCATATCCTGCTTTTACAGTTTAATTTACAAATTAACATTTCTACAATGTAGGAATGTATGAATGAAAAAAAAAAGCTTTTCACACATTTGCTCCTCACCTGTGCTGACAGAATTCAGACTCTTACTGAAGCTTCTCTGCTCCTGCATCCAGTTTACCATTGTACCATTTGGTTTAGATTATCCTTCCTCTTACATCGAAAGTCCATCGATTCACATTCCAGTTTATTTTATCTGCAGGAGGCCGAGAGATGAAAACGTATAAAGTGTACGATGTGTTTTAATCTGCCAAAGCAGGACAAATGATTCCAAAAGTGTCAGTAGCCATTCTAGGTTTGTTTCAGGTCGCCATTTCATGTCAGCACAGCGCTGACAGCGACTTTATAAACAGGGAAAGGCAAGAACGGGTTGGGGCGTTGGGAGTCCATTTGCAAAGGAATGCAGCGTAGATTCACAGAACTATCGTTGGACGGCACGGGTTCAATGGCCAGGGAAATGACACAAGCCCAGGACTGTATCCTTGGAATTTTGAATAGTCTAAAATGATGAAAGTTTGAGAGTCAATGACAGGAACTGCAGGATTAGATCGGGAGAAAATATCGTTGTTGCTTCTGGAATCTATAAATAGGTTCAGTGTCGAGTAATCTAACAATAGACTGGAACCCTTTGAAAACTCAGGGCAGGTTCAGCATGAGGTTAGGTTTTGTTTAAATCACCCGACACTGTCCCCAGCAGTCTCTCACAGCAAAGCATCGGCATCGGGTTAAGTACAGATAAAAGCCCAATTACACTGTTCCCATCAACCACTCCCAGGATAGGAACAGCACTGAGTTAGAGAAAGAATAAAGCTCCCTTTACATTTTCCACATCAAACTCTCCCAGGACAGGGACAATACTGTGCCAGATAGTAAACAACACATCGTTCATATAACCAGAAAATGACAGCATTCCATCTGCTGCTGCCTTGCCTTGTGTGAGTCACAGAGTGAGCTCTGAAACATGTCCAGGACAATCTTATCCTGTACCTGTGTCTGTGGCTCTCTATCTGTGCCTGTAAGTCTCTCTCGGTTTCTGAAATTAGCTCTCATTCCCTCGACAATGCTGAATAAATTTCAAAACCGTTCAATTATCTTTAAAACATTTTAGGATACACTTAAGATATTTTTGCAGTGTTTATAAATATCCATCCTCACGTTACTTGCGGATATCCAGTGTAATTCCTCTACATTTATATGGTCCGTAATTCACAAAGCAAATTAACATCCAGGGTCTGGGAACAATCCGGAAGTTCCATGAAGTGTCTCTCTTTATTATATGCGATTGATCATTAACAGTAAGGAAGCGTTCCTATGAACTTTTTCACTGTGACGCCATCAGGAGTCCTGAGGACCACTTTGATTCTCAGACTGACTGTTCATCGTCACTGCAAAGAAAAATCAAATTTTCAAGATGCAGGAAACTCTCAACGAAAACAACTACTGATGTGTTTCCCCAATGTAATCACTGATACTTTTTAGGATGAGATTTTGAAGAGGACATTTAGCTGAATGAAACCAGGAGCAGGACGAAGCCATTCAGCCCCTACAGCCTGCTGTCCATTCAATGTGATCATGCCTGATTCCCTATCTCAACGCTATATTCCCACTTGCTCTCCAGAGGTCGTGGTGGAGAATGGTACAATTACAACAATTGGTTCACGTTTGTCGGAGGAATCGAACAGAAACTGAATGATCCCGTTGAAAATGTTGAGAAGTTATTAAACATTATCATTCAGGGGGATATATGGGATCAGAAATTTAACTGACAGTGGAGTCAATAACGTGGAGGACAATTGATAAAAAAAGAGTACAGTGCAGGTCCTTCAGCCCTCGATGATGTGCAGATCGGTTAATCTACTTTAATATCAAACTAATCTGCATAACCTATCTTCCATGTGCCTATCCAAGAGTCGCGTTAACATCCATAATGCATCTGATTGAACTACCACCGCCACAGAGTCTGATCGGTGCATAGAAAGAACTTACCTCTCATCTCCCCGAAACCTTCCTCCAATCACCTTTAAATTATGGCCCCTTATGAAGATATTTCTGTACTGGCAAGAAGTCTCTGGCTGTTCACTCTATCTGTGGCTCTTATCATCATATACATCCTTATCAATTCACCCCACATCCTTTTTCACTCTAATGAGAAAAGCCCTCGGCCCCTCAATCTTACTTCATAAGAATTGCCCTCCAGTCCAGGAAGCATGGTGGTAAATCTTCTCTGCAGCGTCTCTAAAACCTCTGCCATCAGGATCAATCTAGTCAGATTGCAGATTTAAAAACAACCTGTGACTGATTCTGAATAAGATTCACGTGGAATTTGCTTAAGAAATCTCAATCCCTCAGGTAGTTGGAGGGATCCCCATCTCAGAGTGTGATTTTGATTAAATACAGGAAATGTCTCTCCCCCACGGTCATTACGTGACTGATTTGCTCTTTATAACAAACAGAAAGCGCTCGCCTCTCTCGTGTCTATTTCACTGGAATTCTGTGCTTCATATTAATTGGCCACTAACAATAAGGAAGTCTGGCTCTGATTAGTTCATTGTGAGGAGATAAGGAATCCTATGGACCACTTTCATCCTCAGAACGAATAGAAATAACTTCTGCATGCGTCCTCCTAAATTCTGCTACTCTTCTCTTCCCTGTTTCCTGCATTTTCAATTTGTGTCATCTGCAAATTCTGAAGACCTGTCCTGTTTTCTGGAGGTTGACAGTGAGTACATTTCGATGTCCACAACAAAGACTCCCAAGCCAAGCTTCAGTGACCAAGTCCTCATTGACAAAGTGGAAGTTTGAGATTCAGAAACTAAATAACTGTGACACTCTGTTCTGAAAATTGACTCTCCACCCCTCAGTGAAATTCAAATAATGACCTAGTTCCCTGTTAAAAGGGTCGGTTGGAGCCGCCTCCATTAGAACTCAAGCAGGCCACTCCACGCAAAACCAAGCGTTGTGTCAACAAAAAAACATCTCTTACTATACATCCGTTACTTTTGCAGATAATTTTAGCCTTTGTTGTCTCATTCTTGAGCCTTATGTTTGGGGAGAAGTATCTCCCTGGGGTCTCATGATTTTTGAAAGTCCCATCAGATTCCCAATCTGAAAAGTTTCATTTTTTCCAATCCATCCCCATGATTGAAGCTGCGGGCCCAGGGACAAATATTCCAGTAATTTGCAGTGGTTAAGTAAGTGAGCTCACTCTCTACCACCTTCACGGGAGGAATAAGTGACAGCACAGACAGTGAAGGCCACATTCTTTAGGAAGGCCTCCCCATCAGAGTTTTCAGGTCCCCAGTTGATTACCACAGAGTCTATGTCCAGGTTTATGCAGGGGCTGATGTGCACAGCCAGCCTGTGCTTCTGCAACAAATACCTGACCAATGGAATGATTCCTTTCTGAATGAGTTAATGCAGAGAAATATTGATACTTTTCATTGTAATTCTCTGGTTGTACAATCGACGAGAATCTACTGTAAATGATACTCTCCATTAGGTGTTCGGCAGTATGTCAGGTATTCGTACAGTAGATATTCGACCCATTTGAATGGCTGGATTTAACCCAGTGGAAGAGCTCCTGCCCTAAACACACGCAGGTTCAATTCCCAAGCAAAGTCACTGGGCACAGTTGTTACATCGGTTCCCTTGGAACTGGCTGTCCAAGCTCTGTGTGTAATTGTCAGTGTCCCTCTGTGCAGCCGATAGTGAGGCCCACAGTGACTCCTTCCTGGTCGTGCCTTGCCCCTTGGGGAACACTGAGACATGGAGATTCTACAGAAACTGCGCTGTGGGGTCTGTCCCCTGAATCTCATCACACTGCGGCGGGGTCTCTGACCTCACAGTGGGACATAACCCTCTCTCAACTCGAGCTGGAGATTCAACAACAGCCAATAGTACTTCCCCCTGGAGCACGGCCGCTTAAACGTGAAGGAAAGGAAATAAGAGAAAGTTGCTCAGATAGAGAGAGTACTGGGGAGAGAAACTGAAGTTCTCACGTGTCCAAAATCAGGTTGGAGTGCAGTGACTACAGCGACTCTAGCTGTCTTTTCCCATTTGAACTGAACTGATTATACTGGAACCTGAAATATGAAAATTAAATCGAGGAAAATACTTCGTGTCCATAAGGGGGAAAGTGGACTTTACATTTCAACATCAATAAGTGTTAAGCGTAAATTTTAATGAATCCTAATCATACTTTACTTATTATATTGCAAGTTAACAAATACTCACAATCTGCTGTAGACTCTTACTTTGCCTGAGTTCCATCTGCTTTCGTCAGAAATTAAAAATGCAGAAATTAAAAGGATTTAGTGACAAAGAAAAAAGAGGGAAACCGGAGGGAATGAAAATAAAATGTAAGTGCACGAATGATGAGATAACAAAATGATAAGGGTGCAAAACAGAACCCATGCATCCCAACCTTCTTGCCCAAAGTTGCTTGGAAGCAGAAAGAAATAGATCGGGAATGGAGTTTGTGGTGGAATTGAGCAAAAGTGCCAAAGTATTACTGGAAGCTATGTAATACTGGGACCAGGATTGGAATCAGGAGGTGTAGCCACGTGGGCATGGTAGGAAAAGTCTTGAATGCAACTTTGTCAGAACTGGTCAATTAACGGTCGGTCATCAGGGGGCGTCGTTCAATCAATGTGGACAGACGATATTCCGGTTCATAGAATTCAGCAATCATTTTTAAGTCTGTTACCTATACTAACAAACAACAGCTCTGGAAAGACATTGGCTACTAACAAACATTTACCATCAATTAGATTCAGGTTGCTCCCTGATTCACTAAAATTCCTGCAGGTTGTTTGGGCACAGGAACAGTCCCTGTTCTATCAAGGCTGGAGAAGATCAAAAAGTCAATGTGGGCAAGTTCAGGTAGAGATTGTTGAGGTGGTGAGTACGTGTGGGGAACCTGGTTAAGTTGACAAAAAGGGATCAGCGAGCGGACATTTTCTGGAAGGGTTACATGGTTAAACTGAAGAACTTATATGTGGCCAGAGATGAAAGTGAAATTGAAAGCAAAACACATCATATCCAGCCATTGCCAAATTCATGGCAGCAGACTGTCCTTCCAAAAGGTCAGGGAAAGGGGGATCCAGTATGCCCTGCCAGGGTAGATCAGCTGCTGACTGCAGTAACTGGATTATGAGGAGTTGTAGGGTTTCGGGGGAGTGGGGGTTGGGGGCCTCACAGTCACTTCCCGTGACCAACAGCAGCTCCTCATCCCCACTGAAAATTACACCAGAAACCACGAAGAAGGCTCGCAGGTTGTCGGTACCTCTTGTCTTCAGGTAATTAGACGAGAGGCAGAATCATCAAAACCAACGGAGAAAACAGACAGCAGCTTGACGTCACTTCAGCTGTCAGTGCAGAGGTTCAACAACATCATAGCACCCGCATTTGCGAAGAAGGTCACCTTGAAGTCCTTAGATTTCACAAGTATCTGTTTTGTTATTACATATCACCGTAGTGTGTCGCTATTTTCAATTAATTCTGGTGGGATGCATGACAAGTCAATGCCGTCAATTGCGCACCCTACTTGGAGCAGGGAGACAGTGTACTGTCTACAGAAAGGGACCATTGACAATAGGGCAAGTAGGGGTCGAGAAGAGCGCAGAAAGGTGAAGTGGAGCATGACCAAGAGCATCATGAGCTTACCTGGTCAGAGGGTTCAGGGCTGTGTGAAATTACTGCCCGCAGCATGGAATATTGCACGTCCAGGTTCTCTAATGTGAGATCCTCAGAGGAACAGTGGATACTGGCATTCAATTTACATAAGGCCTGCCGGCTCAGGAGGGCGACTGGGCAAGAGTCTGAAATAATGGCAGCATCAGTCGCAGTGGCAGGGCCAATACTGGAGTTAATGGGTTAGGAGAGTGGGTCTGTTATGGGTATTCTCAAAAACCGTATAGTGCAGAGGGTCTTGCAACTCAGGTAATTTTCAGAGTCGGAAGCCGCAGACGGTTGGACAGACGCAGTATGCAACACAGAAGAAATGACCGGCTCCCCATCACCTCCACTTCCATCATTGGAATTTCAGACGGGGCGTTTGAGAGACATGTTGAGATCGCCTGTGAAAACTCACTCTCACGATAGCCCTAGTTAGTTTCTGGAGCACGGGGGAAGGGAACAGCCACAGTGCAGGCAGCCTGTTGAAGCTGCCTCTGTTGTCTGGTGGACTGCTGTCATGCCTAAGGGGAGAGGGAGAGGGTAGATGGCCGTGGGCGACATTGCCTGGACCAGCACTGTGTCACTCAGTGTTCCAAATTCACACTGTTCCAACACCGCCTTATTTGAATTGCCCGAGTTTGCTGTACTGGCCTAGTGGTGTCCCTGTGGTTGTCAGGTTGTGCGAGCCAGTCGAATGCCGCCGTCGGTTTTGGTGTAGTGAACAGCCCATTCCCGTCCAAGTTATTAAGTAGAACTAAATTGTCCGTCCTGCTCGTCGTTCGATTGTGCAACGTGAAAACGTGAGCATATGTAAGGTCTACACGGCAAGCTTTTCGTTCTCTGCTAATGGAATGTCGGACGAGGAGTCGCAGACCTCCCTAAAGCGGACAATGACATCGAGCAAATGCTTCGCTGCTCTGCAGACACTGGGATAACAGCCCAAAATCGGCGTGCCGCCTTGCATTGGCCTTTATTGCATCCTTCACGGTGCTGTCCAGCCACTTTTTCCCAGTCTGAAGCAGTGCCCCAGGATTGGATGGGGATGTCAATAACAGGGCTAATGGTCACCCAGTGGGTCATATGCACAAGCTGTAATACGATCTGCATATCTTGGGACCGACAGTTGAAAATACAGGAAATTTCGAGGACCCAATTGTAGAACGGGAGCTGTCACTTCAATGGGTCTGGGGCATCTTGTAGCATGGCCCGGACCTCTGCGTGGATCCAGGTCTTATACAGGGGAGTGCACCCAATCGTGATGCGGGGAAACTGACAGTTGGTGGCCTGGTAATTTCGGCAAGCACTCGGGCTTCTTGTGAGTCTGGAGTTATCATTTGTGTTGGGCAGCAGTGGTGATTCATACTGCCCGGCGGCTAATGTGTCCCATCGCGGGCTTGCTGTGTAATGCATGGTAAAAAAAAATGGAGCCACTTCATTCAGGCCCAACGGGTCTGGCTTTGAAGCCAGTATGGGAAATTTCGGGTACTGTGGGGCATAGGGCGGTGTGGCTGTATCTGGAATTATTTTGATCACAGTGTCGCTTGTTTTTGCAGCAGTCTTTCGCCTCCGCGACCTGATACTGCTGGGCAACCTGCCGAAACTTTGCAAGACACTGCAGCATGTATACAGTGTCCCAGGAGGGGTCAACGTGCCCTCCCGTCAAGGCTGTGGTCCAATAATCAAGCTTATCGAATTTAAATGACCTCCCATATGGCCAATTTCCTTGTGGCTATGTGTAAAAGTCTCCTTTAAAGTGGGTAAAGTAACCGCCATCCCCTGTCTCTTTCAGCGCAGTGTCTGCCAGTGAGCCTGGTATAACAAGAGAATCTCCTATCTTTATTTTGATTTTCACGTATTTACAGGGTGGCGTGGTTAGCACTGCTCCCTCACAGCGGCAGGGTCCCAAGTTCGATTTCAGCCTTGGGCGACTGTCTGTGTTCAGTTTGCACATTCTCCCCATGTCTGCCTGGGACTCCTCCGTGTGCTCCGGTTTCCTCACACATTCATAAAGGTGTGCAAGTCAGGTTAAATCGCCGTGCTAAATTGCCCATAGTCTCAGGTGCATTGGTGGGAGGGAAATGGGTCCGCACGGCTTACTCTTCCGAGGGTCGGTGTTGACTGGTTGGGTCGACGGGTCTGTTACTACACTGTAGGGAATCGAAACTTTTTGCCTCCTCAATATCGTCTTGAACAACTTCGGTCCTGGGCCGTTCTCACCACATGGTTGGGATTGCCCAGCTAGCACATCTCAGCAGTGGGTGGAATTCCCTGCCCCCATGGCGTACTGGACGTCCTGCGCTGACTGCTAAGCATTGCACTTCAGTTTTCGAGGAAAGACAAAGGGAGTACTCACAGAACACACAAGCAGTGAGTGATTGACAGGTCAAGCAATGAAGGATTATTGCGCACCGCACTGTAAACAAACACTTGTCTGATGGATAAACACACTTAGACGAGACACCTGAAACTGACAATACATGCCGTCAGCAACCGCAAAACAAGCAGACACATCCAAAGCAAATGCTCAGAAACCACAAGACAGAAAAAAAAGTGAACTGGTGGAGCCGCGGTCAATTTCCTTCGAGCTGAGGAATCTCTTAGGATTGATGCGAAAAATTTAATCAGCAGTCTCTCATTCTATTTTGCCAGGCTTCCCTTGCCCGTCCGGCTCTCCCCTGGCTGGATCCGTGTTACGGCACAATCTCTGGACGTGATTGATACAATATGGACACAATCAAGCAACTGGCAGCATTAATCAGTTCAAGAATGGGATCAGGGGGTTCCAGCTCTCTTCGTGGGTATGTGAGAATGTCCCTTTCCTTGGCAGTAAGGTGATACCATTGTTGCTCTCCAGAGATGAGCAAGGCATTCTGGTGCATCCCTGGCTGACCTGAGCTTCATGTGGCTTTGGTATCAATGGGGTACTAGATTACACTTCGGCCTTTGGTTCAGCTGTGTTTATCGGGTCGAGGAAGCTTATTGGTAGATTGTCTTGGGAAGTGTATTCCCTGGTTTGTGAATAACTGCGATCGAGTATGGTTTTCCTTGTCAGCCTGTTTGGTCAATGCTGAGGGATTTTGGGTGTTCCTTGTATGGCTTGGACAGGCTTGATTTTCTGTGTTCTTATCGGCCATGCTGTGTGTGGGCAGGTTTGCATGTAATTTCCCATACTATTGAAAAATAAACTTTCAGATCTGCAAAGGTTGTAAATTCAAAATCTTAATTCAACATCAACCTGTTCACATGGGGACAGCAACTCAGCTGTTCCATGGACGGGAAGGTATCACTCGGGGATCAATCCTAATGGCACGCAAATGACTTCAACAAAGGGAGAGGAGATTTGTCTTCTCTGTTCGGTAAGCGATTATCTTCACAACACTGCCTAATGTCATCCGATCGACATGACACTGGAGAGACACCATTCGTCTGTTCTATGCATGAGAAGGAATTTATTAAATCAGCAAAGGTTCAAATAAACATGAATGGGCACACTGTAGAGAGGCCTGCACTGAGTGTGGAAAGAGATTCACCTGGTCATCTCTATTCATTGAGCACGAGTATATTCACACGAGCGAGAAATATTTACTTGCTCCTTGCCTAAGCAGTGATTAACTCGGGTCTCCAATCTCAGCAGATATGGACTTGTTCCCAGAAATTAGAGAAAATTTAAATGGTCTGACTTTGAAAAGAGCTGAAGAAGTAGCAATGATGTGACGGAACACCAGAAAACACATGAGAATCCCTGCAGTGCAGCAACAGGCACTTCGGCCCAACAAGTCCACACAAACCCTCCAAAAAACACTCAAACCCATTACCCTCCCTTGTATTTACGCCAACTATTAACCTACAGTATTGGTAATATATCATGACCAATTCACCTAACCGGCGCACCATTTTGTCTTGTGTGATGAAATTTGAGGACCTGGAGGAAACTCACGCAGACACGTGGAGAACGTGCAAACGCCACACAGACAGGCCTCCGAGGCTGAAATCGAAGCCAGCCCCTCATGCTCTGAGGCAGCAGTGGTAAAGACTGAGCCACCGTGCGTGGAGAGGCAGTTAATTTGCACTGTGGGTAGCAAGGGATTCAATTACTCATTCGCACGTGTGACAGCCCAGTCAGGTGGAATCTGTTTCGATCAGTTGTCTGCTTTGTTGGCTTAGAAAACAGTGTGATGCTCGCAGCGTGGTTCGAATTCCTATCAATGGTTTGAGGTTAATTTAAAAGTTGTCCTTCTGTAAATCTTCTCTGACCTGGTTAAATCACCAACAGCCCCTTCTTTCTCAAATGAAGACAGCAGCCTCTACGGTCTGGAAAGACGGACCAGTGCAAACAATCCAGTGAGGTCTCATGTGAATGTGATATGGAGTTATTGCTTCGAGAATTGAACTGTGTTCATTCTGTCAGCCGGGGTTTACTTCATTGGATGTGTTTAATCTCTTCAATTGATCTGGTGTTTAATTGTTCAGTTTTCAATCACATCAAATACAAAGATTATTTTCCCCGGATTTCCGTACAATTAGAGGAGACTGGTAGATATCCATTGACTGCCCTGTTCTTGATCCTCTTCTTCATTGTTAAGTGTGGATTTGTACTAAAAAATATATCGATGCATTCAGCATTTCTGAATGCTCTTCACATCGAAATGAAGACCTTGTGAAGTGTATTCACTTATGTCAGAGGAACAACAATCCTACAGTGAGAGCATAAATTGTGTTCTCATCAGCGTGACCATGTTTATGGGACCTCAATTAATGGAAACTTATAAAGCATTTCCCACACTGCGTCATTAAAACAAATTATTGTCACAGTGAACCCATTGGTGTATCAGGAGGATGGATGGCTTAAGTGCATCCTTTCTACAATTCAGAACATAAGAATGGCCTCTCGCCAATATGAATTCACTCGTCTTTCAGTAAGTTTGAGAAACGTCAGATCAGGTGAATAGTCTCTTTCCCGTTGAACTCTCTTGTATTTCAGCAGATTGTCGGGATCAATTAATTACTTCAAATCGCAGCAGACGAATGGTCTCATACGAATGGTGTGAACCCACTGGTGTCTCAGCAGACTGAATGACTGACTGAATGCTTTCCCATTCTTAGAACAGGCGAACGGCCTCTGTCCACTGGGTTCGCAGATGTAAAATGAGATCAAATGACGGCCTGAACCCACTCTCTCTGTGAGAACACTTGAATGGTTTCTCATCAACGTGAATACATTGATGGTACAGCAGTTCGTGAGAACTTTTGAAGCCTTTTCCATACTCTGGACAATTAAATGGTTTCTTCTCCGTGTGAAACCACTGTTGAGTCAGCAAGTTAGAAAACTGAGTAAATCCCTTTTTACTCTCAGAACAGTTGAATGGCTTTTCCCCGGTGTGGTTGCACTGATGAATTTTCAGTACAGACAAGTAATTGAATCGTCACCACATTTCCGCAGTTTCTCTCCAGCGCCCCTCCAATTATGTCTCGATAGTTCAGATAGTGAATGCTTTCACTGCACTGTGAATGTAACATACTGCTATCATTTTCAAAGGCCGGTGAGGTTCAGGCAACATGGGAACAATGCAACTCCATCAAATTCTGATATGATGCTTCGTTTCAATTTCCCAACAGCAAATCCTCATATTTGATACCCCTCAAATAAAACCAGATATATCTCAGTAAGAGAGAACTCCTCAAAACACCAAAGTGTATGATTTTCATTCTTCATCGGGTGTAGGTATTCCAGAACAGGTCAGCATTTATTGTTCATTCCTGATTTGACTGGACAAGGTGGTGATGAGTTGCTTTCTTGAACCATCGTTTCCGTGTGCTGTCGTAGACCAAATTATAGGGGAGTGAAATCCACAATTTTGACCCAGTGATTCTGGAGGAACGCCAATATATTTCCAGAGCAGGATGGTAAGTGGGTTGTAGGTCTTTCCTCCCTATCTACTACCCTTTTCCTTTAAGATGGAAGTAGTTGTGAGTTTGTAATGTACTGTTTAAGGAGCCTTGGTGAATATCTGCAGTGCATCTTATGGATGGTGCAGACTGCATGTCTGAGTGTTCGGTTGTGGTAGGAATGGATGTTGGTCGATGTTTTATTAATTGTGTGTTGCTGCTCAATTCAGTTGCTCTGTTCTGGACAGTGTTGAGCTTTTCAGTTTTGTTGCAACTGCACTAAGGAATCCTCAACAAGGTTGTGATTTAAATGTCTCTTGCAACTCAGATGCTGACTAATCTGCTGTGCTTCTCCTGTGCATTGTTTCTTTAACACTGCAATCATCCAGGCGAACAGGAACTATCCCATCATGTCTCATTCTGTATTGTAAAGGAGTAAACAGTTGGTCGGGAAAGAACAAAAGAAAGAGAAGAACATTTGGTCAATGAGGTGAATAACGCTATCGCTCGGGGAGTGAACAGCTGTTAGTGGAGACTGCCGGTGCCAAATCAGAGGTGGCGTGTCGTCGCAGGCTATGTGTCAGACAGGCTTTAGGGCGTCGCGAAAATCTCTGACTATGACCTGCTCTTGTGGCCACAATGATTTTGGCTGCTAAAGGTAGCTTCTCAAAGACATTGTGACTTTCACTGAAGCAAAGAAGGACTTTGGACCCATCTTTCAATTGTCCGTCATGAAGCAACGTTCCATTCTCATCCCATGTTTTTCAGAACATGGTCTGGAACCTTAAGCGCTATGGTACTCCAAGTCATCAACGAAATATTTTCCGAATTCCACCACCTCCAGCGAAATACTATTAGCAAACATATATTCCCCTCCCCGCCATTGTCCGCCTTCCCTCGGAACCATTCCCTTCGGGGCACCGTGGTGCACTGTGCCTTCTCTCTCAACACGTTCCCATGGAAGCTTTCCCTAAAATCGCGGAATCTGTGACACATACCTTCATAGAACATGAGAACGAGGAGCAAGACTATGCCATGCGTCCCTTAGAGACTGCTTCGCCATTCAATAAGATCATGCCTGATCTTTCCATGGATATGCATCCACTTAAACAACCTCTGAAGGTAATCATTACTTCCTTTATTGTTCAAACAAAAATCAGCCCTAGCTTAAAAAAATACATTTATTGATGTATCATCAACTACTTCGTTGGACAAGCAGTTCCATTGAGTACTGCTCTGGTTGAAGGAATTCCTTCTCAATTCAGTCCTAACTCAGCTCGTCCTAATCTTGAGGCTGTGCCCTCTTGCCCTAGTTTCATCCGCCAATGGAAGCATGATCTCTACTTCTATCTCACACATGCTCTTCATAATTGTATGTTCCCATAAGATCCGGCCTCATTCTTCTGAATTTTCGATACAATCCTATTCCACATAGTCTCTTGTCATCAGCGAACACCTTCAAATCCGGAATTCCATCCGCCAGAATATTGCCCATTAATCCAATATTTCAATGTTCCTCTGCAAAGTTTCACTGTCCTCCGCACTCTTTGCTCAGCTACTCACCTTTGTGTCAACTGCAGATCTTGACACGATGCGCATGGCTCCAAAATCCAAATCATCCATATAAGTTGTAAGTAATTGCGGTCCCAGTACCGATCCCTGAGGCACACCGTTGATGGACAATAGAATAGCACTGATTTATCCCCGCTCTGCGCTTCCTGTTGGACAAATACTCTTGAATCCATGCTCATACTTTACCCTCAACAGCATGCATACGTTTGCTGTCAGCCCCTAAACCGCAAATTGTCGACGGCATTTTGAAAATCTAGGTACACCAATTCACTGGGTCCCGTTATACACCATGCTCGTAATGCCATCATAGAACTCGATAAGATTTTTCAGGCATGACCTGCCCTTCATTAACCCATGCTGCGTCTGTCCAGTTTCTGTCGAGATGCCCTGCTATTTCTTCCTCGATAATAGACTCAAGAAATTTCTGCACTGCAGAGGTTAAATAAAGTTCTATAATGTTGGGGAATGGGTCTGGGTGGGTGGCGCTTCGGCGGTCGGTGTGGACTTGTTGGGCCGAAGGGCCTGTTTCGACACTGTAAGTAATCTGATCTAATTCCTCATATTCTGTCTGCCTCCCTTTTTAAACAGTGATGTCATATTTGTGTTTTCCAATCAGCTGGGACTGCCCCAGAGACCAACGAATTTTGGAAAAATACCGTCAGCAAACTTCTTTTTAACACACCATCGCGTTTAACACCCTGCGATGTTAATTAGCTCCAACAATCCAACACGAGCTCTTTTGTTATAATGACTGTTCCCAGGTCGTCATCAACCGTCATCACTTTGTCAATTACTGGCATGTAATTAATATCCTCCACTGTGAAGACCGACGCAAATGCCTATTCAATGTCACGGCTATTTCCGCATAAGCCATAAGTAAATGCCCCTTCTTATCCACGAAAGTGTCAACGTTTACATTTGCCACTCTTTTTCATTTTATATTTTAATAGAAACTTCTGCTATCGATCTTTATATTCTGTGCTAATTTTAATGCCATGCTCTTTCTCACATTTTCTCTGCATTAAATTCCATTTGCCAACTCTCAGCCCAGCTCTGCAGCAGACCTGTGTCCCAATGTAACCTACAATATCTTTCAGCACTATGCACAACTGTACCGAACTTAGTGTCGTCCGCAAATTTACGAACCCATTCTTCTCCGCCCCCATCCAGGTCGTTTATAAAAAATGACAAAAAGCTGTGAACCCAAAACAGATCGTTGAAGTACACCAAAAGCAACTGAATTCCAGGATGACGTTTTCTCATCAAATAACACCCTCTGTCTTCTTTCAGCTGGCTAATTTCTGGTCCAAAGCACGAAATCCTCCTCAAGCCCATACCTCAGTATTTTGTGCAGTCATCTACCATGGCGAAATTTACCAAACGGATAACTGAAATCCAAACGGCATTATCCTCATCTATCTGTTTAGTCACCTGGCGAGTTTTAACAAGTTTGTAGCTCAGGATTAGCTTCCACATGAAGATTTGCTCGCTGAGCTGGAAGACTCACTTACATACTTTTCTTTACCCTCCTGGGTAACATCTTCAGTGGGCCTTCGGGCTGCGTGCTGTTCAGGATTTCTGCTTTCTATTGACATGTTTGGGGTTCTTTGGGTTCGTCATGTAATTTCCTGTAGTGATATTATTTCCTGTTCTTTTCCTCAGGGGGTTGTAGATGGGGTCCATCTCGATGTGCTTTTTGATAGATTTCCGGTTGGAATGCGATGCTTCTCGGAATTCTCGTGTCTGTCTCTGTTTCACATGTGCTCGGATGGATGCGTTGTCCAAGTCAAAGTGGTGCCTTTCCTTATCTTTATGTAAGGATACCAGCGAGAGAGGGTCACGTCGTTTTGTGGCTACTTGATGTTCATGTATCCTGGTGGCTCGTTTTCTGCTTATTTGTCCATATGCAAAAACTGATGACATTTACAAAATACCGTGCAAGAGCTGGAAACAAACACTAAATTCGACAAACACTACAGTCGACTGAGACAACACATCCATACTAGGACAAGCCAAACAGATACGTGCAGAAGAATTCCTCGAAGCATGGCATTCCGACCAGAACTCTTCCAACAAACTCTTCGAGCTCGACGCCACAGACTACCTGCTGAGGAAAAATAACAGGAAATGACATCACCACCAGAAATTACATCACCAACCCAAAAAACCCCAAACGTATAAATTTTAAACAGGAATCATGAACAGTGCTTCGCCTGGAGACCCACTGAAATTGTTACCTCGTAGGGTGATGAAATGTCTGGAAATGAACTTTCCAATTCAGTGAGCAAACCGACATCCAGTTTAATGCCCTACTCAAAGAACTCAATAATGTTTGTGAGTCTCGACCTCCCATTCACAAAACCGGCTTGACCTTCCCTCATAAACTAATTCCAATCGAGATGATTACAAATTTTATCTCTCAGAACTTTTTCCAACACTTTACTCACAACCGACGGAAGGGTCAATGGTCTATAATTTCCAGGGTTTTCTCTACTTCTTGAATGAGGGAACAACATTTACTATCCTGCAGTGTTCTGGTACTGTACCTTTGGACAATGACAACATAAAGATCAAAGTCGAAGGCTCGGAAATCCGATTCTTGGTTTCCCAGAGAATCCTAGGATAAATCCCATCTGGCCGACGGGAATTTATATATTTTCACATTTTCAGAGTTTGTAACACCTCGTCCTTGGGAACTTCAATCCGATCTCGTCTAGTAGACTGTTTCTCAGTATTGTCCTCTACAACGTTTTGTTTTTCCAGAGCGAATCCTGACAAACGATATTGCTTTTGCACTTCCCCCATCAGTTCTGTCTCCACGCACTACTTTCACAACTGTCCTTCATTGGCCATATTTTATTCCATTCATTGTTTTAGTCCTTACGTAACTATGGAAAAGATATAGGATTTTCCCTTATCCTATCTGCCAACAAATTCTCAGCTACCATCCTGGCTCATCTTCAGTCTCTCTTCAGGTCTTTCCTGAACTTCCTCAGTAATCATGACTCCTGCACTTGACAATTTCCTCCCTTTCTGACAGGCACATACTTATCAATACACACAAAACCTGCTCCTTGAATAAGCTCCTCACGTCTATTCTCCCCATTCTCTGCCGTTTCCTTGCCCAACCTGTGCATGCGTGATCTTATCTAATCGCATTACAATTTTCTTTCCCCCAGCAGCAGCGTTTGCCTTCCCTTTGAAAAGCTCAAGTAAACATAATTTAATTTTGGTAACTATCACCAAAGTGCTCGCCTACCGCCAAATCTATCACCTTGCCGTGTTCATTACCCGGTACCAAATCTAATTTGGCCTCTCCCCTTGTTGGTCTGTTCCATTACACAGTAGTTAAGGAATCTCTCGCAGATACTCAATACTCTCCTCATCAAGGCTACCCTGACTGAGCTGCTTCGACCGATCGACATGCTGATTAAAATCCCGCATGATAATTGCCATACCATTTTTTCAGGTGTTATTTATGTCTTTGTTTCCTGCCCTGCCCAGTGTGATCATAAAATTTGGAGCTGGTAGACTCCGACAATCAATGACATTTTCTTCTTAGAACTTCTACTTTCCACCCAAATGGATTCAAACTCCTTCTCCATAGAACGTATGTCATCTGTCAGCATCGGTCTGAGGTTGTCCTTGAACTTTTGAGTTACACCACCTTCCTTACCACCATTTCTGTCCTTCCAAATTGTCTCATGCCCGTGAATATTTACCTCCCAGTCGTGACTATGTTGTCTCCATGTATCTTCAATGTCTACTAAATTGTATTCGTTCGTGATAATTTATGCCGTTATATCCCCAACCTTCTTCCAAAAAGTACGAGCATTCAGGTATAGTTCCTTTATGGTCGTTTTCTTACCCATTTATTAACAACATCTCTAACAATATCTTCTACACTATCCTTTCTTCTTGCTTCTTGCTTCTCCTCACTTGTCCATTTCTGAACTCCCTGCTTAGCACACAAGTTCTCAAATACACCTTCCAGGTGAAGCAACACTTTCCCGACACTTCACACAATCCAGTCTAATAGATTCACTGCTCATATTGTGGTCGCCATTACTTTGGGAAATGAAGTCTGGATTGAATGACCGTTTTGCAGAATACAAAGTTCTATCGCCAAAAATGTCCCAGAGCTTCCAGTTGATTGCTCCTTTAGCACAGAACCATGTTTCCTCGCCAACGTCTCTATCTCAGGCTTAATGCAGTGTTCCACCATAGCTCAGTGCATGCTGAAAAAGTAACAGGCCATTTTCTGCTTGAGCACCCAGCGACCATCCATACCAATTTCAATCATTTTAGAGGCCTGAAGTCTCCCCTGTCCTGGCCCGCGACACACACACCCGGCCTATTTATAGCATAGCAGCCATTACACAATACCTATGGTTAGTCATAAACAGTCTCCATGAACAGTTGTTAATGCTCCAAACAAATCATTATCAATTCCTATGTCCAACTGTTAGTCTCTCTCTTTCGGCTCTATCCCAACATCTCGTTCACTTCTAATTACTGCGCCCCCACATATCTTCTGCATATAGACCAAACTTTTCCTGGAAATAATCAATGCTAAGGACGGCGTCACTGCACCGAAAATGTCAACTCCGATTTCTCTTTCCAGCATCTTTTGTCTTGCGCCTGAGGAAGCTTGATACTGTGCTTGTGTGATGACCCCCTGCACATAAGACACAACTGTGTTAATCCTGAAAAGTTCTCTTGTTGATGAATCCCATTACAATGTGAGGCATTGGCATCGACTTCGTAGGTCAATAATTAAAGAAATCATGTGCTTGGATTTGTGCCGCAGTTCTGTTCTGAATATGGAAAACAACAGAGAGCTAAATCTCGGACATGTCAGATGGGAACAGATAGGAATCTCCACAAGAGGTGGAATTGAGTGAATGTTTTTCAGTTAGAGAAAATTCACACCATTTCTCACTGTAATAGACTTTATCACCACAAAGTCTTAATACACCATGTTCGAGTTAAAATAACTGAATGTTCTCCTTCCAGTGTGACAGTAGAGTTGTGTCAGCAAATGGGAGAACTGAGTGAATCACTTTACTTGTTCAGCAAGCGAACAGTCATCTTGTGCTAAGATATAGGGACAGAATGCAGGACGTGGGATCGAAAGGTTCTGAAGAAGTTTGACATAGGGACTGATGAAGTGTTCGTGGTTCTGAGCGGCTTGAAGTGGGCATATTCCCAATTCAGGACGGATTTGTATCTTATGTTCCTCTTTTTCACAATGGAGGAAATGTTTTACTTTCCTCTTTGGGTTTGTAGTGGACTAGACTAACGCAGTTCCACTTTTCAGCAAGATTGGGAGAGATAATCCAGAGAATCACACAGCAGTGAGTCTCACATCAGTTAAAGGGAATCTTTTCGAGCAAACCCTGTAGGAGAGAGTTAACTGCCACTTGTCATCAGGAAGAGTCATCACGGCTTTGTTACAGATTGTCCTACCTAACAGATTGGATTAAATATATTTTATTGGCAAGTGATCGGGTTTTTTTAAACGAGGGTAGTGAAGTTGATGTTTTTTGTGTGGATTTCAACATAGCCTTTAACACGACACCACACTGGAGACTGGTAGGAGGATAAAAGTGAAAAGGGATTTAAGGTCCCCTGGCAAGTTGGATCCAAACTTAATTTAGTGGTGGTAGGAGACACAGGATGATGATAGAAGGCTGTTTGTGTGATTGGAACTGGTATTCAATGGTGTAACACAAGGATGAATGCTGGGTCCCATGTCGTTTGTGGATGTGTGTAAAGAATATAGAACAAATTCGGGGGAAATGAGAAGCAGAGCTATCGATGATGCGAATATTAGCAAAATGGTTAATAGTGAGGAAGAAGGTCTTAGGATGGAGGAGATCAGAGATGGATTTGTCAATTGTCAAATTCAGATAGGGATGTTGAAATTAACCATGAAAAACATGAGGTGATGCACATTGGAAGAAACACATCAACGGATGACTCAATGAATGGCAGGACACGCGGAAACCCAGAGGAACAGAGAGACTTTGCATGTTGGGCCACATGTCCGTCAAGGCAGCAGAACATCGTGCCAATCACAACTTTATCAGTCAAGGCAAAAGTTATAAAAGCAGATAAAGTGGTGTCACAAGTAGACAAGATGGTGAAGAAAGTACTTGGCACGCTTTTTGTCATTAGTCAGAAAGTCGATTATCCAAGTTGGAATGTCATGTTGTGGCGATGTAGAGCATTGGTGAGATCACATTTAGAATACTGCTTGCAATTATGGTCAACTTCTACAGGAAGGATTGTGTGAAAATTGAAACTGTGCACAAATAATTTACAAGGATGTTGTGGGGACCTGAGGGCTTGAGTTAAGCGTGGAGATGTGGTCGGAAGGGGCTTTTTAGCTGGAATGTTCCAGGCAGCGTGTAACGTTCTCACGGTTTATAAAATCATGAGGGGCATGGATAGGCAACTGGACTAAATCGTTTTCGCAGGATGGTGAAGTTCAGAACTGGAGGGCACAGGTTTAAGGTGACAGGCACTGAGACACACGAAATAAGGTATAGAGAGTGAGAGAATGATGTTTGATTTCCAAGAGGCATTGCTTCAGCTCAGTCTTCGGTTTTAAAAATAAACATTTTTTTCGTGAAAGTAGTTTGGTAGTTAAGTCGTGAATGGAACTTTAGGGGTACTAAAATTGAGTGATGTACCAATGAATAAATGAGTGGGTACAATATTGTCCAATGCATAATGGAATGGAGAATGCCATATTTATAAGGAACAATCAATAAAGATCTTTTAAATAAACTGTGATGTTGCAGGACTCTGAAATACACACCGAACTGGCTGTGCTGGGTTTATGAGTCACATTGACCTTTCTACAGGAGCATCAACTGATTCGGAAGGCAAAATGATATTTTTCATCTGTTCAGCAGTGGCGAAGCCAATATATATTCCTCCATTCCTATCAGCACTTGACAAGGTGAGCATGCATTGCCTGATCGAAACATTCCAGTTCATGAAACTCTTTTTTTCTTTTGAGAAACAGAACGTAGCAGTTGTTGAACTGCAGCTTTCTCTTTTCCTTTACCAATTTTAATATCCAAACATTCAGTTGAACTGACAGGATGCTGAATTCTACAACAATTATTTCTTTTCTCTCAGATATTCAGCCTCTGCAGTTTTCTTTACTTTAGTGATCTGAATGACCTGATATTTATGGGGAAATGAATGTTGCAGTTGGCTCGCATGCGACAGAAGAATCAACTGAGTGGTGACAGGTGCATCTTAATGTTCCTATGCAGTTGAGCTGAGGTGGTGTCGAGTTAAAAGTGTGGATCCGGAAAAGTACACCTGGGAAGGCAGCATCCATGGAGCAGGAAAGTCGATGTTTCGAGCATACGTTCTTCGTCAGGAATGTTGGAAACATTGACACTCCTGGTCCTCCGATGTTGCCTAACCGCTGTGCTATCTAGCGGCATCCTTCCTGACTCTAATCTCTCGCGTCTGCAATCCTCGCCTTCTCCTCAGGCGGGGTAGTGTTAGATACTGTTCCTAAGATGTAATAACGTGTTCGTAATGATAGTTTGGATATGCAGTTAGAAGCTCATCACTGATGAAATTCATTCTCCACCTTCCAATCTGCCAAGCACATGCAGGTCCTGCGCTTCCTTCATTGACATTCCCTGAACACCTGTCGCCTGAAAGAAGAACGCATCATCTTCCCCTTGGGCCTTGATGCCACATGGGATCACCAGTTTCCTCATTCGCCCTTCCCTCACATTATTCTAGTTTCATGATTCCAACTCAGCATTGCCTTCATGACCTGCACATCACCTTTCCAACCTACCCGCTCCACCTCCTGTCAGAACTAATATCTTATTCTCCACCTTTATCTACTCCTCGCATTCACAGCTGTCACGCTCCCAAATCCCCGAACCTCCCATTTATCTATCAGTCCCCACGCCACAAACGTCATTCCTGATGAAGGGTTTATGCCCGAATCATCAACTCTCCCGCTCCTCGCATGCTGCCTGACCTATTGTGTTTTCTATCACCACACTGTCGGCTCTGAGTTCTCGCATCTGCAGTTCTTACTGTCTCCATGGGGCAGTATTGTGGTAAAGTCACATTAGTGGAAAAGTGCAGTTTCTGTTGCTTTCTAAGTTGTTAATTTCCTTTGCATAAACTGCTCTAGCTGGAGTACTGTGTGTCTTTCTGCAATTATCATTATAGTAAGGATGTGATAGCATTGGAAACGGTGCAGAACAGATTTACCAGGATATTGTCTGTTCGAAGAGTTTGACTTATGAAGATAGTTTTTTTACGGACTGGGCTCTCACAAAGATGTTCTCTTTTTTAAAAAGAAACGGAGCTGTACTTTTTCTCAAGGATAATGTCTCTTGATTTTTTTTAATCAAAGGCATTTTAAAACAGTTCGGGCTCCGAATCGGATGAAGTGTTACAGAGATGAAAGTGTTCACTGTGAGGCCTTTCGTTTCTCCGTAAACAGCTGAGGCTTAAAGCCAAAGATTTAATGTTTTAGAAATGAACTATACAATGGAAAAAGAGTGGTCACTCTGGAAAGTTGAATTCCGGTTTTTAGATCCTGCAGCAGTGGTGCACGAACTAATAACCTCTCTCCTTCTGCCCTTCTAGTTTTTAACTGTAAGCTTCTGTTTCATCTTTACTGTTTTAAGGTGTTTTCTTTAGGATGTTGTATATTTTCAGAACAGCATAAGTAAGTCGACTTTGGATAGACTAAGTTCTGTGGGTATCCACTATTCTGTTTTTTGTTTTTCAATCCGACATTTTGTGAATAATTTTTGTAACTAGCTTACTCGGGTAATTTTCACTGTGCGCTTAACGAAATAAATATGTTACAGTCTGGGTTGTCTGCTTAATAACGTTTTGAATGGTTTAGCCTCGTCCATAACAAATTGCGAGGTAGTTGATGGATTAAAAGAGCAACTGATAGGTGCTTGCGTCTTTATTTTGGGCGTTGATTTGGATTGGGGTAGGCAATGCTTGGGAAAGCAATGTCTCATTTAGGTACAAAGAGTTGTCTTGCTATGGACGATGTTAAGTTGGTAGTTTTACAAAAAAATAATTCAGGCCGGGCTTCTGGAATTAGCAGACATACTGGGGTTGTATTTGCCTCTTTCTGTGAGGAAAGGAGAGATCATTCCCGCAGTAGCTCAGCATTTTACTAAGCTGGAAAATCCATGAGAATCTGTAGAGATGCTTTATATTTATTTGAAAATGAAGTAGCTTGAGTTAGACTCGAGAGATAAGGAAAGGACACCAGATTTGAAGCAGTTCGAGATACGATTCGAAGTAGAAAGAGAGAGGAAGGGAGAGCAGCAGAGCAGAGAGAAAGGGAGACAGGGTTTGAACTTCAGAAATTGGCAATTATTAAAGGAATTCACCTTAAAAGGCTGGAGAGAAAGGCTGAAGATAAGCTTACTCTGGAAGAGCATATTGTTAAAACGACAATGTTAGCAGCTGAAATAGCTGATTGTTATGAAGTGGTCCATAAAACAAGGATGGGCTTCCAGAATCATTTTGAGTCTGAGGGATAGAAATTGGGAAAAGACAAATCCTCACGTTGAAAGGGAAAGTCAAATCTCTGTGAAAATCATTGGGATAACTTTTCACAGGGTAAATAGGAAACTCTTGAAGGGAACAAGTTCTGAGGTGCAATAAAGTATGCCACATGAAATCAGTGTTGGAGAACTAGGGAAAGCACTGGAAAGCCAGATGAAGGGAAACGAAACAAGCCTGGATGTTTTGTTGGCAAGGCAATAGAAAGCACAGTGGAGGGTGGAAAGCTGCATCAGAGTGCACAAGCCGATCAGAGGTTGGGAAGGCAGAAGTGCTACATCCGCTTTAATAATATATCTGCAAAGTTAAAGTTCATTTACCTTGGACAGGAGTAGCAGATAGAGAGGTAACAATATTAAGGGACACAGGATCGTTTCTGTCTGTGATGCAGAAGGAGGGGGAAACATGTACTCCTGAAGAACTATGTACACAGGGATTCATGGTGGGACGAAAAATTGCTCAGTTATGTACAGTGAGGAGAGAGTGGGCGGAAAAGAGTGGGGAATTTCTGGTGGGAGTTCTGGAAAAACTCTCAGCTCCAAGAACAGAATTTGTGCGTGCAAATGATATAGCTCAATCACCGGTAAGCGTGCTGCCTACTCCTGTTGAAAAGCCAGTCAAGATGCAAGCAATTGTCGCAATGGAGGACGTTTATCAAGGAATTTTCCCAGATTGTGTCTTAACGCGATCACAGAGTCACAAGCTGAAGCAGGGGAAATCAAATGGCACGGATTAGGAAGCTGAACTATGATTACAAAGTATTTTTTATCAGATAATTGGGACACAGCAGGGGACAAGCGTTAAAAATGCAAGTATATTCAGCTCTGCTATGCTACCGAGTTACAGCAGAAAGATGAAAAATTAAAGCAGTTGGATCAGAAGACATGTACTTGGAAGGAGATTGAATGCATCCCCGTGTGATATTACTTAGCAAATGATATGTTAAGGAGGAAATGGAGAGCAACACATATTCGAGCAAGTGAGAAATGGGCAGAACTCTTTTTTTCCTGGAGGGTACAGAAAAGTGGTGCTGCGAGTGCCGCATGTGCCACAAATTGGAGGTTACTTAGGCGTGAGGAGAACGGAGGCTAAAGTACAAAGACATTTTTACTGGCCTGGATTGCAGAGGAATGCATTTGAATTTTGCCAGACGTATCATACATTTCACCTAATAGGAAAACAATGGGATATAACAAAGCTTGCACCTTTAATACCTATTCCAGCGTTCGAGGAATCTTTCTTAAGTGTCTTCATTCATTTTGTAGGTTCCCAACATCCAACAAGCGATGGGAATAAGTATTAATTAACAGAAATTGATGTATTGACGAGATTTCCAAATGTTGTTCAATCGTGCAATATGACAGCTAAAAGGATTGTGGAATAATTACGATTTTTTTACAAACTGGATTAAGACTGCCATCAGAGATACAATTAGCTCAAGGATCAAGCATCACATCCAAACTTTTCAAGGAATATGTAGAGAGCTTGGAAATAAAACGATTCAAATCTACTGTGTACCATCCAGAATCACAGGGTGCACTGGAAAGGTGACATCAATTATTAAAGACTATGTGAGGTTTTATGGTTCGGAGTAGCCAGATTATTTCCATAAGGGAGTTGCGTCAGTGCTGTTTGCGATCTGAGATGTACCAAAAGAATCCACCAAACTAAGTTTATCTGGAACCAATTTTGGGCATAAAGTAAGAGGACCATTAACATTTATTAAGGTAAAATTAGTAAGTCAGATTAAAAAGACCACGCATTTGGACGTTGTGTCAAATTTTAGAGTTGGACTAAATAATGTAGGGGAGTTGTTGGGACAGTATTTAAAAGTCGCAGCAAACGGTGAAGCAGGAACTGTATGAGAAATCAAAAAAATCACAATTTTGCCACTGGGAATCATATATTTATTTAAATTCCAATAATCGGTGAAACTTTAAAGTAAGGTTTAGAAGACCTTATCAAATTGAGAGGAACTTGAGTTAGGTTAGCTACTTGATAGCGACTCCAGGCATGAAGGAATCTCACAGAATGTGCGATGGGAATATGCTCTGAAGGTATTTTGGCAGAGAACAAACACAAGAGGAGAATGTATTATTGACTACGATACACTGGGAAGAACCAATGTCAGGGAATTCTGCATTGGACGTTCCTGAAATAAAATTGGACAATGCCAAGGTATCCAAAATTGGTAAAGTTATTCAGTTATCTTCCAGAAGAAAATCGAAAGTTATTACTCTTGCATGGGGAGATCTGCTGAAATATACTGGGTATTAATAATCTAATTGGAGATGATGTAAATATAGGAGATGCTGTTCTGACTTTGTAACATCCTTGCAGGTGTAACCCTCTCAAGTTGTACAAGTTCATAAGGAGATGTCACGTATGCTCCAAAATGGCATAACCGAAGTGAGTTTCAATGAATGGAGTTCACCCATCATCATGGTGCCAGAGCCAGAAAAGACTCAACAGTTATGTGTGTACTATCACAAAATCAATGTTAGAAAGACTGATGCGTATACATATCCGCAGTTGGAGGACTGTGTGGAAAGGATTGGAGGAGCAACTTACATTTCTAAGTTGGACTTCCTCAAAGGTTACTGGCAGTGAACTTTGTCAGAAAGATCAAAGGCAATTTTATAACGCCAACTGGCCTGCAGAAATTTAAAGTAATGCCGTTTGTACGGAAAACAGTTCAGCCTCATTTCAGAGGTTAACTGACAGGGTAATTGCCGAATACGCAATTGTCTGGTGTATATTGTGCCTGGTGACTTTCAGTCTCTCATGGATTGAATATTTACAGCATTTATCGGGCTTGTTTGATCGAATTAGGAAGTCAAACTGGTTTGTAAACCTCGCTGAAGGTGCACCTGCCAAAGCCAAAGTCACCTTCCTGGGATATGTCGTTGAACACGGACAAATAGCCCCACGGGATGCGAAATCGAAAGTTACAGGGGACTTTTACACATTGTTGACAAAAACAGCAGTACTCCAGTTCCCCGCATTGAGTGTCTTTAACTGAAAATTTGTGCTGAATGTTAGCAGTGGGACTGCTCCACTCACTGAATTGTTAAAAACAGGCAAGAAATTTCAGTGAACACAAGACTTTCAAAATATATTTTACAGCCTAAATACTTTGTTAACCATTGCCAATGTATCAGCCACACCACTTATACGAAGTCTTTCAAAGTGCCTATCGATGCCAGTGATGTGCGTGTCTCTCTTCTTCTGCCCCTCTAATTTCGACCTGTAAAACGGTTTCATTTTTACTCTGTGTTTATGGGGTTTAATTATCAGGACTGTTGTGTATTTTTGGAAAAGCATAATGAAGTCTATTTTGGATAGCTGAGTTCTGCGGGTATTGTGTTCACTGTGTTTCATCCCTTCATATTGTGAATAATTTTCTCTCTGTTTTAAAAACTGGAAGTCACCTATGTAAAGTATTCCGAGTAAATTTTACTATACATTCACCAAAACAAATAACGACGTTACGCTCTGGATTGCCTGCACAAGAAAGTTTTGAGTGGTGTGGCCTCGGCAAAACGGGGGTTGTTTTTCTCAGAGCAGAGCTGATTGTGAGGAGACATGATTGACGTGTACGAAATAATGTGGAGCATGAAATTTCAGATTGAGGGAAACATTTGCTCTTGATTGATCACCAGGGTTTGTCGATTTCAGATAAGATGCACAAAGGCTTGGATAGACTGACAGGAAAACTCTATCAGTCAGCAGCTGGAGCTCACTCTCGATAAAGATCAGTTGGACAGTTAACCCTTCATTCTTCTCTGATTCCACTGGCCAAAGAGTTTCGAAAAATGCTCAAAGCCGAGCATTCCCGCGAGCAACAGTTATTCGATCGGTGGCGTTATGAAATGGAAAGGTGCCCATGAGCAACGTGTCCGACTATTCGGCTTCCCTCCTGTGATGACGCTGGAACATTGACTCTAATGTTCTAGGGGGCATGTAATGAAGGCATTCTCGTTCTTGCAGATGAGGAGCTCATACCTTATTCTGGCTTCAGAAAAAACAGTTTTTAAGGGGGATTAACATCTGCCCGACCTGCAAGCCTGGTAGGATTACGAACCTACAACCTCCTGATCTGTAGTCAGGCGCGTTATACATTGCGCCACTGGCCCGATAGACAAGCACGGCTTTAAGAGCCGTGATGTTAATATGGACACGGTTAATAGCAGTCATGTTCACCAGTTGAACAAGCGATAAAGATAATCACTGTCACTGCTTTAGCCCAATCTTCATTACCTTGCAAAGCAGCGAATTTTCCATAAAAAAACACATATGTCCTCATGAAGCTTCCATTCACACTCTGTATGCTCATTCATTCAATGGAATCACTGCTGATCTGATGAATTTCGAATCCACTTCTTCAGCAGAACTGATGTGAACGTGAGCCTAATCACCACATCGTATATACCAGTTAACTTTCAGAGGTTTCGATTACAGTAACGACCTTTGCGAGTATGCAGGAAAGTGAATACTGTGAACCGAGCAAATAAATCCCTTCATGGAAATTAATCCAGTGAAAAGTCAACCATATAAGGACGGGCTGATGACGTAAACATTCCTCTGCATCACTCCGCACAGATGCTTCTCCAAGAATTGACTCTTTGCAGAATTCTTAGTAATTTATACTGTCCCAGTTCCAGATATTTTCTCGATCCACAAACAAGTGAAAACTACTTCACTTAAGATTAAAATAGTTGACTATCCTTTCGCCCAGCTGATGGCCCAGTGTTTCCTTTTCCACGTCAATACAAGTTCCTGCAGGTGAAATTGGAGTTCCCAGCCTGATGTATCACTGCTACTTGATGCGTGGGAATTGAAGCCGCTGTCGTTAAGGCGGGAGCTTTTAGCCTCGATATTTCACGCGCCTCCGTATCATCAGAGAATTGCATTCCACTCACCGATTGCAATTTCGCAGCCACATGCTCGCGCTCAACGCCATCACCATTTCCAATTAGTTTTGGGTGCAGTGCGACTCAAGTTCTCTGATTCCACGCCCTTGAACTCGGATCATATGACAGCCATTATATGATTACGTCAATGCGTGAGGAAATTGTTGAAGTAACCGATGTTAAAATACAGTGTTATTGAGAAATACATTTCAGCAATACCCTGCAGTATCCCTTGACCTTTTGAAGTTTTGTAGATATCTCGCAAACGTAATATCATACAACCTCAGTGTTGCAATCACTACAGTCTCTCGGGACATAGAAGTTAAAATACAACCCAATCTGAGTTCCCACATCTCAGTCACTGTTTGACAAGTATTTCTGTTCCTGGCATAACCTCTGCCACGATCCTTATTGCTTTTTGCATCGGGCTTTTCCATGTGGCACCAGGATCATGAAATGGTTCTCCCGTGGCATTGTAAACACAGCAAGTTCTGCTCGATTCACGGTCACAGCATTCGGCATTTTTCCTGTTTTACTCCATGTAATATGTGCTTAGCAAACGCTGGAAAAATCAATCTTTGTTTTACATAAAAATACTCTACGTGGTGATAAGTTTCCTTCTTCAAACCCCCGCTGTCTCACATCTTTGCGTTTCAAATGTCATAACCACCCTTTATCGGAGAAATCTCTCACTCCCACAAGAACTAACTCGCCTAAACGTCCACCCTCCCATTTCACTGAGGTATTGTGCAATATAATACTCACATTTGCACTGTTCATTCTGTACTGCTGCGGTCACTGTTTTGGGTGAAAGTGCTCAATCCCATGGTCGGCATTTTCAAGCAATTCAATCCATTTAGATGCAGCTGTTCTGTGATTAATCTTCGTGGAGCAGATTTTACTGACACGGACAAGAGATTACTGGAGCATCGGGCTCAGGATAAGTGCACAGCGCAGGATTGAGCAAAAGATGTTTTATTGGAAAAGACAAGTTTCTGTGGCTTTCTCCAGTCATTCATTTCATTTGTTCATTCGATTCTCCCGAAATATTGCCTGCAGTTCTGCAATTCACATTGAAGTAGTCATGTGATCGCACTGGAAACCGTGCAGAAATTGACCAAGTTGAAAAGTTTAGCTTATGAAGACAGATTGTTTTAACTGGGGTTGTTTTCTTAAGGCAGAGGAAACTGCGAGGATACATGTTTCATATGCACTAAGTAATGAGCGACATGGAAAATGCAGACTAAAAGAAACGTTTCCTCTTGACCGATCAACAGGGGCGTAGACTGAAGTTAAGAGGTGGAAAGAGTTGAGGATATATGCCGAAAAATCTCATCAGCAAGCGGATGGTTGAATCAGGATTCACTGTCCGAAGGGATGCACAGAGGCGAATCCATATAACCTTCAGAAATACACGGATCTGAACTTGAGTTGTTAACACAGACAAGGCCAAGTGATGAAAATGAATAAAGACAGTCAAGCGATTGCATCTGAAGAAATCATGTACACGACCTTGAGGGCTGTCATTCTACACATACGTGGTATTCGTGTAGCTGTCCATGGTGGGCTAGCAGGTCAATTTTTTTCGCTTCCTTCGCTGTGACCCGGCTTTGATTCTCAGTCCGGGAGTTGGGGTTTGTTTCGATCCTGACAGTGACATCAGCAAAAGCAGACCCCCTGCAAGTGGAGAGCTTTCAGTACCTCGGATCAATTAATGACATCAAGAAATGAGAGACGATGTCCCAGTCTCTTAAAGAAGGGGAACGGTCACTCGGCAGTCTCTGCTCATTCAGACAGTTCACTCTCCATTCTCCTCTGATTCCGTTTCCTAAAGGTTTTCCCAAAATTGTCAAAGCTGAGACTTGGCTCTGTGTCTTGTTTCCTTTACAATTGCAGGTGCCACAGTGAACCTCGGAAAATTGACAGGTGTAAAGGGCAGCGTGAGCGACGAATTCAGCTTCCCCCCCAGTGATGACTCTGGGATATTGACTCTGACGTTCGCAGTGACATTTAGTGAAGGGACTCTTGTCCCTGCAGTTCAAGGTGCAAATCGCATTTCGGCTTCACTACAGTCAGTTTTAGTGCAATAAAGTCAGCGCTGCTCGCAAGCCAGGATGGAATCGAAACTCCACACAGCAGGTCGACAGTTAGGCATGTCATCTATTGTGCCACTGGCCCTTTGTATGTGCTACATTGTGCGGTAAATTAGCTTGTATGTGAATTTGAAACCTGCCAGTCTTGCTTTTGAACCAAGTCGAAACCTTAACTACAATCTCTGGAGCGTAACCAAGCGTATTATCCATTGTGACACTGCGCTTGCGCGTGCTTGAGGTTGGTACTCTACAGAGTTGTGATCTAAATACGGACATGACCAATCGTACTCATGTTCACAAGTTGAATACCCAGGAAAGATAACCTCCTTTACTGCTTCATTCCAATGATCCACTCTTTGTGCAGCGGTAGGTTTTGTAACGAAAAGACATTCATCCTCATGAAACTTTGTGTCTACTCAGCCATTCAATGGGATCTCCGCTCATCTGATGAATTTTAAATTCACTTTACTGATTTTGCTCCATCACTTTTGATAAACTAATGCCTAATAACAACATCGTTTTCAAGCTAATTTTCGAAGTCTGAAAGTATTTTAACGACCTGTGAGAGTTTACAATAACTTGAATAAAATGAAATGAGCAAAAAAATACACTTCGTGCCCAGAGCAGAGTTAGCCATATGAGATAGCTCAGAGAGCGAAAACATTTCCTCCATTTCTCTCTGTGCAGATGTCAATAAAAGCTGCTCCAGATAAAGTTGAAACTTCCAGCTTGATGTCCCAATGCTCCCTGCTCCGTGTCAATGAAAGCTGCTGCAGTTGAGGTTGGAGCTCCCAGCCTGATGCGACGTATACCACGTCAATAAAAGCTGCTCCACGCAATGTTGGAACTCCCAGTCCCCGGCATTTCAATTCACTCGATACTGTCAGTGAAATACTTCACACTCAATGATTTCATTACTGAAACCATATCTGCTGGTTCGTCCCCATCCGCGTTTCCAGTTTTATCTTCGCTGCTGCACCACACAGTTTCTCGTATTCCATGCCTGAAACCTGGCATGAAATGATATTCCACAGCAGTGGTCACTTCCTTGTATGACGAAATTGGTAAAGTAACCGATGTTAAACTACATTTCCTTTGCAGAAATACATTCCAGCAATTCCCTGCACTATTCCCTGACACTTTCATTTTCTGGAGAACTATATCAATCTTCGCCTTCAACAAACTAAGTGATGAAATATCCATCGGCTCTAGAGATACCGAAATTAACCATTCAGCCCACCATGAGTTTGCATGTCTCAGTCACTGTTTGTCAAATATTCCTACTGTTCATGTGGTCCTGTTCCTAACATATCCTCTGCCACTAACTTTACTGCTTTTTGCATCATGCTATTCCATGCGGTGCCGGTATCGTGCAGTGGTTAGCGCTTTGCGTAGTGGCAGCAGAAAGATCAACTGCAATTTGACATCCCAGTATTGTCACTTGTTACCGTTTTATACAGAGTAAGACATGCTTGACAAAAGCAGGAGCGAATCAATCTTTTTTGACATGAAAATATTTGTCGAGGTGATGGTCTTGCTCCTGCAAACCCTCGCCCTTTCACATCTCTGCTGTCTATGTATCAGGATTCAAACCCACACATTCTCGGAGATTTCTCCCCATGCCACGATCAGTAAACCTGCTTTAGTTCACTTCTCTAATTTCCCTGAGGCATTTGGAAATCAAGCACTCGCATTGACATTGTTCAGTCTGTGCAGCTGCAGTCAAAATTGTCGGATGAACGTGACCCAATCCCACAAGTAGGATCTTAAAACGAGTCGATCCATTTACATACTGCTGTTGTGAGGTCAGTGCTCATGTAGCAACTTTTACTGACATGTACCAGAGATCACTGGAACATCAGGCTCAGGAAAAGGAACAATGCAGTCTTCAGTTAAGGGTGTTCTTTTGGAAACGATCAGTTTCTCTGTTCAAATTTCAATGGAGAAGAGAAGGTTGTGAGGAAACATGATTGAAATGTGCAAAACAATGAGAGATAAAGGCATATTCGGCTGAAAGAAATGATCCCTCTCGTACAAACGCCAAGCGGTGTAGACTAAATGTAAGAGGCAGAAAGTTTTCAGAAGATAAGCAGTAAAATCTTAATCCACCAGTGGTGGTGGATAAATCTACAACTCATTGTGATGAAATCAATACAACCTTCAGAGGTATTCAATCTGTATTTGTGATGCTAAGGCAAACAAGGCAAAGTGATGGAAAATGGAATGAGGATAGTCAAGCGGTTGTTTCTGCAAAGAACCGCGTCCAACACATTTGAGGGCTGTCACATTACGTGCGTCTGACCGCTGTACTCATCCCTGGTCGTGTCGTGGTTCTGAATTGACACTTGTACCACTGCAGTCCGCGTTCAATTCCCTATAAGGGCTGTTTTGTTCATCATCAACAGCACGGGCATCTGTGATAGGATTCCTTTCAATGCTTCGAATCAATCAATGTCTCCACGAACATCAGAGTTAATGTTCCAGCCTCTTAAAGTAGGAGACTGAGATATTTATTTTGTTTCCTTGCCATTACTGGGTCGTTGGCTTTGTGAAATTGAAAATTCGCAGTGTGTGGGACTACTTGCTCGTCCTCACTTTAGATAACGCTGCGACATTGACTGTGATGTTCTCTGGGACGTGTACTGAAAGAGATTCTCGTGTCTGCATATCAGGATCTCAAACTTCATCTCAGCTTCAGAACAATGAGGAAGATTAGGTTGTGAGGGTAATAAATACCTGCGTTAACCTCGAGCTAGAGCGGAGTGAAACAAACAATGTTCTGATCTGGAGTCAGGCACGTTAGACTTTGCGCCACTTGCCCCATATGTTCTTCACGCTTTCATGCTTCAGAGTTGTGATGTTAACATGGACAGGAGAAATAGCAGTCATATTCAAAAATTTAACCAGGAAAGAAAATCACCACCACTGCTTCAGTCCAATCCTCCCCACTTCGTGTTTCAGCGCGCTTCATAATGAAAACATATCCGTCATGATGAAGCTTCCATTCAGCCTCTTGTCTGTTCAGTCATTGAATGGGATCATCGCTGATCCTATAAATTTCAACATTAGTTTCCTGCTTTTCCTCCATATATCAAGATAAACTCGAGCATAATGTCAACATCAAATAGAGTCAGAGAGCTGCACAGCATGGAAACAGACCCTTTGGTCCTACTTGTCTATACTGAACAGATAATAGATTAGATTACAGTACATTACAGTGTGGAAACAGGCCCTTCGGCACAACAAGTCCACTCCGACCCGCCACCCACCCATACATTTACCCCTTACCTAACACTATGGGCAATTTAACATGGCCAATTCACCTGATCTGCACATCTTTGGAGTGTGGGAGGATGCTGGAGTACCCGGAGGAAACACACACAGACACTGGGAGAACGTGCAAACTCCACACAGTCAGTCGCCTGAGGCGGGAACTGAACCTGGGTCTCTGGCGCTGTGAGGCTCCAGCACTAACCACTGTGCCACCGTACCACCCAATCTAACCCAATCTAGTCCCACCTGCCATCACCCCGTCCATATCCCGCCAAATCCTTTCTATTCGTATATCCATCCAAATGCCTCTTAAATA
This sequence comes from Chiloscyllium plagiosum, assembly GCF_037043375.1. NCBI lineage: Eukaryota > Metazoa > Chordata > Chondrichthyes > Orectolobiformes > Hemiscylliidae > Chiloscyllium > Chiloscyllium plagiosum. Next base: position 76,346,278 of record NW_028270176.1, read on the forward strand.
TTGCAATTGTACCAGCCTCCACCACTTCCTCTGGCAGCACATTCCATACACTTATCACTCTGTGTGTGAAAACGTTGCCCAGTTGGTCTCATGTATATCTTTCCCCTTTCACCCTAAAACTATGCCCTCAAATTTGGACTCACAGACCCCAGGGAAAAGACTATTTACCATATCTTTAACCCTCATAATTTTGAAAACCTCTAACAAGTCACGCCTCAGCCTCCGAAGCGCCATGGAAACAGCCTCAGCCTGTTCAGCCTCTCCCTATATCGCAAATCCTCCAACCTTTGGCAAAATCCTCAATTGTTTTCTGAACCTTTTCAAGTTTCGTAACTTGTTTCCGATAGGAAGGAGAGCAGATCTGCACGCAATATTCCAACAGTGGCCTAACCAATGTCCTGTACATCCGCAACATGACCTCCCAACTCATGTACTCAATACTTTCATCAATAAAGGAAAGCATACCAAACGCCTTCTTCACTAACCTATCTACCTGCAACTACACTTTCATGTTAAATTTCAAATATCAGAATTCTATGAACCGGCACTCCAAGGTCGCTTTCTTCAGCAACACTCTCTCGGACGTTACCATTAAGTGTGGAAGTCCTGTTATGATTTGCTTTCCCAAAATGCAGCACCACACATTTATCTGAATTAAACTCCATCTGCCACTTCTCAGCCAATTGGCCGAACTGGTCAAGATCCTGTTCTAATCTGTGGTAACTCTCTTCGCTGTCCACTACACCTCCAATTAAATGACAAAAAGTAGAGGACCCAGCACTGTTCCTTGTAGCACTCCACTGGTCACAGGACTCCAGTCTGAAAAAGAGCACTACAGCACCACTCTCTGTCCTCTCCCTTTGAGGTAGTTATATACCGTTAATGTTTGGATTTTTAGTTTGCTTTAATGACTTGTGTGGGTTTTCTGGTAATTTACTATCATGATACTAGTTGAAAATCACTTGCTGCAATTTAACCAAATACGCAGTCAGTCTTATGATAAAAGACAGAAAAAGAAAATATTACCTGCGTTTCTTTCCGCACAGATTCTCCTCCACGAGCTGAATCTTTGCCACATTTTCCCTTATTTTTGGGAGATTTCCTTGGGACAGATATTCACTCAATCTACAACATTGGTCCTGCTAAATCCTACTTTAATTCAGATTAAAATCATTGAGTATCCTTTCTCGAACTTGATGTCTCATTGCTCCGTGCTCCTTATCAATACAATCTGCTCCAGGGGAGATTGGAAATTCCAGCCTGCTGCCACAATGCCCCCTGCTTTATGCCAACAGAAGCTGCTCCATAGAAGTTGGAGGTCCCAATCTGATATCACAATGCTCCTTGCTCCATGTCAATAGAAGGTACTACAGGTGAGTGTGGAGTCCCAGCCCCGGCATTTCATGCACCTTTATACCGTCACAGCGGGCTCATCCTCATGCCCATTTCCAGTTTGATCTTCACTGCTGTGCCACTCAGTCTCTCTTAGTTTAGCCCTGGGAACACGAAATTACATGATATTCCGCAACACTGGTTACTTCTGCGGAATATCACACTTCTCCATTTCATAAATAAATTTTCAAACCAACGCACTTTCAGAGATTTCCCTCCTTACATGGTCACTAACCCTCCTTTACATCGCTCCTCTCATTTCACTGAGGCATTCCATAATCTCACGTGCACATCGGCACCATTCTGTCTGTGCTGCTGCTTTCACTCTTGATGGGTAAACGTGTCCCATCCCATCATCGGGAACATGAAACCACTCGATCCATTTCAATCCCGGTGGTTGTGAAATCAATCATCATGTCGGAGCCTTTACTGTCATGGACCAGAGATTATCTGTTAACAATTCGTCTTGATTTCTTGCCATCAAGCCAGTATGGCACCTCACTTGCTACGTTTCCATTAATGCCACAGACGTTTATCTGTTAACCAGTTTGCCACAGTAAAATAAACACACACCTTGTCAACCATACTAGTCTAATTCTTGTTCTAGGTGGATTTCAGTCTGACGTTAAGTTGACTGGTTTGTGATCTCTACTACCAAGATGCTCTCCCGACGCCATTCCTCCTATTGTGCTGCTCTTGTTTGTCTTGTAATGACTGATCAAAACAGCGCTCTTGAAATCACTTCAAAAACCATTTCGCATTACAATGACACATGCTTTGTAGTTGTGAAAAAATCCAATTATTCCTACCCTTTTATTTGATCATTATTGAGAGATTAACTGCCATTAGCTCCACTATACCACCAAGTTGTTCGGGGCTATGTGGCACTCTTCCAGCAGTGTCACTGCATTTTTTGTTCCTTCGCTGAATTTTTACAGTCGCGTTTGATGTTCATTTTAAAGCATCTTTTCTCAGAACTACAATTTGTCATTCGATCAAAATCGCCAGCCTTTTCATTTAAAGTCACTTCCAGTGATATCAAAGGGGGAAAAAGTGAGAGCTTCTGCAGCAGATGAACTGAGGTTCGGTCGAGTTATCAATTGTCAGCATGTGGGGCACATATGATCGAGGTAATGATAAGATCCAACAGCGCAACCCAGCAGCTTTCATGCTAACATTTATTTGGTGTTAGCTGCACAAAATGCCAGCGTCATTCCACTTCATTTCAAAATTTGTCATTTTTGTTTCCGGCTTGTCTTTTTCTCCTATAGTTCTCCCTGGATGACAGTAACTTTGTCTGACGTTCAAAATGCCTGCCTTTCTTATACTCCCAAATCGGATTATCTCATTGGTTCGATTTTGGCAGAATAATAAATTCGAATCAATTGGCTTTTAGTTCACTGAGACGTAATTGAAACTCGTTGGTTAAATTTGAATTGTCGTCAAAATAGCAACCATCTCAGGTACCTTTTCACAGCCAAATGTTATATATTTTCAATATTCCAGTAAACTCTGACACTGCCCTCATAAGCTCTCAGTGCTGAACAACATTCTATCTCTCTTAAAGATACAGTACACACTTTCAACTTCACAACAATCTGGAATTCCACATCAGGCTGTCACTGGCCCACCACACACAAAACCAGAAATAGAGACGTCAAATAAAGGACAGTTATTAGTGAATGAAGGAGCAGTAAAATGTAGAGAAAGTGAGGACTGCAGATGCTGGAGATCAGAGCTGAAAATGTGTTGTTGGAAAAGCGCTGCAGCTCAGGCAGCATCCAAGGAGGAGGAAAATCGACGTTTCGGGCATGAGCCATTTCAAAAGAAGGGCTCATGCCCGAAGTGTCGATTCTCCTGCTCCTTGGATGCTGCCTGACCTGCTGCGCTTTTCCAGCAACACATTTTCAGCAGTAAAATGTGCCATGTCACAGTCAAAATGAAACAGGGGATAGAGAAAGGTACTGTACTTGCCAGCACACAAAAAGTAGTCAAGTATTTTGCAGGAATCTAAATCATAGGTATGAGGATGAATTGATCTAATTTTTTTAGATAACATGGTGATGTGGTAGAACTACATAGTAATGCCAAGAGCAGTAGCCTGCAGTGTTTAGTGAACTACAACCCTGCTTCAGACACTTTTATTCAGTGTAAAATCCATATCTGTCAGTGGGGGAGTAAGCAACGTTCGAATACAGAGAGCAAAAGTAGAGGAGTGGGAAGAACCCAGAGGAATGTACGGCTAGAAGCAGTGGTGGATTAATGGGGTGTAAGAACATGGATGGATTTGACAGCAAATCTGAGAATTACAAAATCAGTGGAGAGGCATCCTGGGAACCAGTGCAGATCAGTGAGTTTTATTTAGTCAGAACAGAAGGGAAGTCAAGGAGGAAAGGGCAGGCAGTTAGCTTAACATCTGTCACATCAAATCTTCTCAATTTTTTTGTTAAAGTTGTTGAGCAAGTCACGTAGAGAAAGATAATCAAGGGTATGATGCAAATTCAAGATACTTTGCGAAAGGGTAGTCAGATTTAACCAGATTATTGAAGTTCTTTGTGGAGCTATCGTGTGCTATGGATAAACTGCCAGGCTTCTGGTATTTGACGTTTATAGGGAGTAAGAGGCTCCCGGTATTTGACGTTTACCGGGAACAAGAGGCTCCTGGTATTTCAAGTTTGTAGGGATCAAGAGACCCCCGGCTTTTGAAGTTGTAGAGAGCAAGAGACTCCTGGTATTTGAGGTTATAAGGAGCAGGAGGATCCTGGTATTTCAAGTTTATAGGGACCAAGGGGCACCCGGTATTTGAATTTAGATTGAGCAAGAGTCCCACGGTATTTGAAGATCTAGGGAGCAAGAGGCTCCTGGTAATTAATGTTTATAGCGAACAAGTGTCTCCCGATATTTATGGTTATAGGATGCAAGAGGCTCCTGGTATTTGAAGTTTATAGGTAGGCAGATGATCCCGGTATTTGTAGTTTATCGGGAGAGAGGGGCTCCTATCATTGAAAGCAAGACGCTCCCAGTATTTGCAGTTTATAGGGATCAAGAGGGTCCTGGTATTTGATGTTAATAGGGAGCAAGTGGCTGCTGGTATTTGAAGTTATCGGGAGCAAGAGCCCTCTGGTATTTGAGCTAATAGGGATCAAGAGGCTAGCCGATATTTGAATTGTATAGGAATCAAGAGTCTCATGATATTTGAACTTTATTGGGATCAAATGTCTCCTGGTATTTGAAGTTTATAGGGAGCAAGAGGCCCCAAGTAGTTGATGTCAATAAGGAGCAAGAGGCTCCTGGTGTTTGAAGATTGCAAGGAGCAAGAATCGCGTGGTATTTGATGTTATAGGTAGGATGAATGCCCGGGTATTTGTTGGGAGCATGTGGCTCCCAGTATTTGACTTTTATAGGGAGCAAGAGGCTCCTGGTATTTGAAGTTTACAGGGAGCAAGAGGCGCTTGGTAATGGGAGTTATAGGGAGCAAGAGGCTCCTTATTTTTATAATTTGTAGGGAGCAAGAGGCTTTCGGTCTTAGAAGTTTACTGGGAGTAAGAGCCTCTTGGTATTTGAAGGTGATAGGGAGCAATTGGCTCCTGGTATTTGAAGTTAATAGGGAGTAAGAGGCTCCTGGTATATGAAGCTGTCGGGAGCAAGAGCCTTCTGGTATTTGAGTATATAGGGAGGAAGAGACTCCCAGTAATTGAAATTTATATGGAGCAAGAGGTGCCTGGCACTGGAAGTTATAGGGAGCAAGAGGCTGCTTAACTTTGAAGTTTGTAGGGAGGAAGAGGCTCCTGGCTTTGGAAGCTTATAGTGAGCAAGAAGTACCCGGTATTTGAAGTTATAGGGAGCAAGAGGCTCCTGGTATTTGAAGATTATGGGTAGCGCGCGGTCCCTGGTATTTGAAGTTAGAGGGAGCAAGAGGCTCCTGGTATTTGATGTTTACAGGGTACAAGTGACTCCTGGTATTTTATGTCATGGGGAGCAAGAGGGCCCCGGCAGTTGACGTTTGTATGGAGTAAGAGGCTCCTGGTATTTGAAGTTACAGGGTGCAAGAGGGCCCCGGCAGTTTAAGTTTTGTAGGGAGCAAGAGGCTCCTGGTATTTGATGTTTACAGGGAACAAGTGGATCCCGGTATTTGAGGTCATAGGGAGCAAGAGGGCCCCGGCAATTGAAGTTTCCATGGAGCAAGAGGCCCCTGATATTTGAAGTTTGTAGCGATCAAGAAGGTCCTGGTATTTGAAGTTTATAGAGAGTAAGCGGCTCCAGATATTTGAATTTGATAGGGTGCAAGATGCTCTCGGTATTTGAAATTCGTGAGAGCAAGAGTTCCCGGTATTTGATGTTAATAGGGAGCAAGTGGCTGCTGGTATTTGAAGTTATCGGGAGCAAAAGTCTTCTGGTATTTGAGTTGATACGGAGGAAGAGGCTCCCGGTAATTGAATTTTTTATAGATCAAGAGGCGCCTGGCATTGGAATTTATAAGGAACAAGAGGCTGCTTAGCTTTGAAGTTTGTAGGGAGCAAGAGGTTTATGGTATTTGAAGTTATCGGGAACAAGAGGCTTCTGGTACTTGAGTTTATAGGGAGCAAGAGGCTAGCCGGTATTTGAATTTTATTGGGAGTAAGAGGCTTCCGGTATTTGAAGTTTATTGGGACCAAACGGCCCTGGTATTTGAAGTTTCTAGGGAGCAAGAGGTCCCCGGTATTTGAAGATAACAGAGAGCAAGAGGCTTCTAGTATTTGAAGTTTGTGTGAAGCAAGATACACGTGGTCTTTGAAGTAAAAGTAAGAATGAGGGTCCTGGTATTTGAAGTTTAAAGGGAGTAAGAGCCTCCTGGTGTTTGTAGTTTATAGGAAGCAAGAGGCTCCCGGTATTTGATGTTTACAGGAAGCAAGAAGCTCCCGGTATTTGAATTATATAGGGAGCAAAAGGCTCCGGATATTTGATGTTTACAGGAAGCAAGAAGCTCCCGGTATTTGAATTATATAGGGAGCAAGAGGCTCCCGATATTTGAAGTTTACGGGGAGCAAGGGGCTCCGTGTATTTGAAGTTTATAGGGAGCAACAGACTCCCAGAATTTCAAGTTTTTGGGAGCAAGAGGTTCCTGGTATTTGAAGTTATCGGGAGCAACAGACTTCTGGTACTTGAGTTTATAGGGAGCAAAAGGCTAGCCGGTATTTGAATTTTATAGGGAGCAAGAGGATTCCGGTATTTGAAGTTTATTGGGATCAAGGGGCTCCTGGTATTTTAAGTTTCTAGGGAACAAGAGGCCCCCAGTAGGTGACGTTTCCAGAGAGCAAGAGGGTTCTGGCATTTGAAGTTTACGTGAAGCAAGATTCGCGTGGTCTTTGAAGTTATAATTATGATGAGGGTCCCGGTATTTGAAGTTTAAAGGAAGCAAGAGGCTCCTGGTATTTAAAGTTTAAATGGAGCAAGAGGCTTTTGGTATTTGTAGTTTATAGAAAGCAAGAGGCTTCCGGTAGTTGAAGTTTACAAGAAGCAAGAGGCTCCCGGTATTTCAAGTTTATTGGGAGCAAGAGGCTTCTGGTATTTGAAGATATAGGGCGCAAGAGTGTCCTGGTACTTGAAGTTATAGGGAGCAAGGGGTTCCTGGTGTTTGAATTTTATAGAGAGCAAGACGCTCCGGGTATTTGAATTTTATAGAGAGCAAGAGGGTTCTGGTATATGAAGTTTATTGGCAGCGGAGGCCCCCGGTATTTGAAGTTACAGGGAGGAAGAGGCTTCTAGTATTTGACGTTTATAGGGAGCAAGAGGCCCCTGGTATTTCAAGTTATCGGGAGCAAGAGGATCCTGTTATTTGGAGTTTATAGGGAGCAAATGGTCATTGTATTTGAAGTTTATAGGGAGCCAGTGGCTTCTGGTATTTGAAGTTTTTAGGGGCAAAAGGCAAAAGGTATTTGAAATAATACTGAGAAAGAGGCTCCTGGTATGAGCAGTTTATACGGAGCAAGAGGCTCCTCGTATTGAAGTTCATAGGGTACAAGTGGCTCCTACTATTTGAAGAGTTTAGAAAGCAAGATGCTCCCGGTATTTAAAGTTCGTAGGGAGCATGAAGCTCCTTGTATTTGTCGTTTATAGGCAACAAGAGGCGCTGGTATTTGAAGATATAGGGAGCAAAAGGCCCCCGTATTTGAAGCATTCGGGAGAAAACAGCTCCTGGCATTTGAAGTTTACGAGGAACACGAGGCACCTGTCATTCGAAGTTATAAATTGCAAGTGGATCCTGGTGTTTGAAATTTATAGGGAGCAAGAGGCTCCCGGAATTTCAAGTTGTAGGGAGCAAGAGGCTTCTTGTATTTGAAGATTACAGGGAGCAAAGGCTCCCGGTATTTGCCGTTCATATGGAGCAAGAGGCTCCCGGTATTTGTAGTTTATAGTGACAAAGAGGCTCCTGCCTTTTGAAGTTTTTAGAAAGCAATAGTCTCCTGGTATTTGAATTTTATAAGGACTAAGAGGTTCCCAGTATTTGGAGTTAATTGAGATCAAGAGTCTCTTGATATTTGAAGTTTATAGGGGGCAAGGGGATCCCGGTATTTGAAGTTGACAGGGAGCAAGAGGCACCTGGCATTTGAAGTTACAGAGAACAAGAGGCTCCTGGTATTTGAAGTTACAGAGAACAAGAGGCTCCTGGTATTTGAAGTTTATAGTGAGCAAGAGGCGCCTGGTATATTAAGGTTATCGGGACCAAGAGGCTCCCGGTATTTGAAGTTCATTGGCATCCAAAGGATGCTGGTATTTGGAGTTTATAGGAAGCAAGAGGCGCCTGCTATTTTAGGTTGATTGAAAGCAAGAGGCTCCCGGTATTTGAAGTTTATATGGTGCCAAAAGCTCCCGGTAATTGAAGTTACAGAGAGCAAGAGCCTCACCGTCATTGAGGAGATTGAGCTCCTCTCCTGGCAGTATGTAGGTAGGAAACAGGAGGAACCAAGGATAGATCCTGGCAGGACACCAAATACAGGGAATTCAGAAAGAAAAGGGAGAGTAGAGATTGAACAGGATTTTCCAACGACAATGAGGTCAAATATTAGTTTTTTACAGAATGGGTGAGAAGGACATAACCAGGAAAGACAGACAGACAGAACAAGGAACAATATCTGTAATCGGCAAGGGGGAGTAATGAGGAGGAGGAGGAAACAGACAGTTGGAATGTCTGAAGGGTCAAGATGAGCTCTGAGAAGGCATGACAAGAGAATGGAGAAAGACATAATTTTAAGACAAAAACCAGGAATACCACGTGAGGCAGTTTGGCCCGGTGGGCTTGTGGGAGGGAGGGAAGCAGCAGAGGCAGCTGATCGGATTATCTCAATGTTAGTGACAGAGAAACTCCATGTGCTCCAAGCTGTTGTTGTTGGAGGGGAGTGTGGACGAGACTGGATGATTGACAGTGTTTCACAAAGAAATAAAACCTGGGTTAGAGATATTTAAAATGAGCAAACAAACCTGATGTTTAACTTTTCATCCAGAACATTAAAACGTACAACTGAAGTCCTGGGAGTACTCAGCATTAAGTCCGGACACCAGGAAGTCTCATGGCTCCTGCTAATTACCACGTACCGTCCTCTCTCGGCTGATGAATCAGTTCTCCTTCTTGTTGAAGAACGTTTGGGGGAAGCACTGACGAAGTAAAATGGTGTCAAATGTACTCTGGGCACAGGATTTCATTGTCCACCATCGAGACGAGCTCAGCAACAGAATTATTAATTGAGCTGGTCAGGTCCTAAAGGTATAGTTGCTCAACTGAGTCTGCAGCGAGTGGTGAGGGAATCAACAAGAGGGAAAAACGTAATTGAGCTCATTGTTATGAATTGACCAGCTTCAGATACATCTGTCCATGACAATATCAGTAAGAGCGATCTTCACACTTTGGCTTTTGATGTCAAAGTCTCGCCTTAAAGTTGAGAAAAACCTCCTTTGCGTTGAATACCCTATCACTGTGTTAAATGGGATAGATTTCGAACAGATGTAGGAACTCAAGCAGGGTATCTATGAGGCAGTGTGGGACATCAACAGCAGTAGAATTGTACTTCAGCACAATTTGCAATCTCATGGGTTTGTATGTCCCGCATTCACTCATCACAATGGACAAGAAAGCAGGACATGCCATGAGCAGAAACAAGCATATCTAAAAAATGAGAAATAACCTAGTGAAGCTACCAAACAGGACTACTTGATTATGAAACAGCATGACCAGCATCTAATAGAGCTCAATGATTCTACAACCAGTGGATCACTTCTGAGCTATGTAGTTTTGCCACACGCAGTCATGAATGGTGCTGGACAATTAAACACCTCACTGGAGGAAGCATCACAGATATCCCCACCCTGACTGATGGAGGGGCCTCACACATCCATGCACCAGAAAAGACAACAGCATTTGCAGCAATCTGCAGCCAGAAGTGCAAAGTGGGATGATCATCTCAGCCTTTTCCAGTGGTTCCTCACATTGCAGATGTGAGTTTTAAGCCAGTTCGATTCAGTTCGAATAACATCAAGAAATGGTTAAACAGTGCAAAGGCTATGGGCCCTGATATCATTCAGGAAATAATACCAATGGCCTGTGCTCCAGGAGTTGCCACCCACCAAGCCTAGTAGTGCTCCAGTACTGGCATCTACAAGCAATGTGGAAAATTGCCCAGGGATGTTCAACACAAAAACGCAGGGCAATCCAACCCAGATAAATTAACTCCTTCAGTCCACACTCAATCAGCAGTAAAGTGATGGAAGGTGTCATGAAAAGGGCTATCAAGCAGCAGCTGTTCAGAAACAAACAGCTGAGAGACACTCATTTTAGGTTCCACCAGGCCCACTCAGCTCCCGATTGCGTTACCACCTTGATTCACAACCTGACAATCAGCTGAATCCCAGAGGTGAGGTGAGGGTGACAGGCCAGTTCCACTCCAAAACCACTATTTCCCGCTGCTTCCACCCTTGTCTCAGCTTATATACTGAAACTCTCATCCATGCTCGTGTTAACTTCAGACTTATTTATGCAAACACACTCCTGGCCAGCCTCCCACAGTCAACCTCACTGTAATCTCAAGAAAATCTAAAACTCTGCCGCCCAAGTATTCAGTTCTACCAAAACATATTCATTCATTAAAGATCTCCCATTTATAAGAGACAACAATTTAAAGCTCTCTCCCTTGATTTATTTCCTGGCTGTGATCATCCCGAGCTCCCTGCACCACACACCATTTGACACCTCGACAACCCAATGTGTTCGAGACTCCCAACGATGTGTCAATTCATTACTTCACCTGTGTGGCTGTACCTCCAGCTGTCAAAGCAACAAGGTCTGAAATTCACAGCCAAAACGTCACTAGTCTGTTTTCCTCCTTTAAGGTATTCCTGAAAACCTGCTTATTTGGCAATGCTTTTGGCCAACTGACCTAATATCTCCATGTCTGACCTTATGTTCCAAGTTGTTAATAATATTTTTATGAAATTATATGCATGCTAATAAAAATAAAAACTGTTGTTAATTGGGACATTATCTTCAAATCTTCACTGTCGTTAAGTGAATGATCTGCAATGCCTCTTACCCAACTGCATTGTGGGAGCACCTTCACCACACATACTGCAGCAGTACAAGAAAGTCAAACATCACCCTCTCCACAAGCAACAGGACTTTGACATTAATCACTGGTATCTATGTGAGGAGAAACATAGTTGATGCTTCAGGGAGTGAAAAATGGATTACAGGTAATGAAATTATTGCAGAATTTGACAGTCAGAAATGGAAGAAAAATATACTTGCTTGTTGGACAAAAAAAGAATTCTTTACTGTCAAAGGTATTCTGGCAAATATTAATCTGATAATAGAGCTGCTAAAGTACAGAGTTGAGATGGCCCAGGGAATCCCTTGTGCACTCAAACCTGTAAAGCCTCTCTCTTGGTTCATCCTGGAGATCGTACTCTTTGAAGAATGGAATAAAAGCCACTTACAGACAGTTTAGTTTAATTTTAGTCATCCCCTTTATTCACTAATAGCATCACTGTTACAATATAACATTGATACCTACAAGCTAAACTATCTAGATTTTAATAACCTAGGAGAGTAGGGTAACAGGTCTTCAATTATGCCAGCAGGTTAATCCGATGTACTGATACAAAATGGTTTCCTTCGTATAAAAATTTACAAAATCATTGCATGTTCTTAATTAGACAGATAACAGAGAAAGACAATAATTCATAGGGAAGAAAAATGTTAGCTGACAGGTCTGTGTGCACTTGACTGATCACTCCTACAGGCGTTGCGCTATCCATCAAGTGGGAAAAGCAATTCCGGCCGATTTAGGCTTCTGCTGGCGAGATAAGTTCCTATAAAGAAGTACCAGTCTAAATGAAGTGGGAGATGCACTTTGCACAGCTCGCATGTCTGATATCATTGCTTTACAAAATGGCTTCGTGGCAAGGAGGGCAAACGTTTGACCATAAAATGGCTTCCAGACAGATTGTGCCAGAACCTCTTCAATTTTAGTATTAGAATAAATTTAAGCTAGGAGCAGATTCCTGCTTTATTATCTTAAACACAGAATCATCTGTACCTAATGCTAAAATGTTACTGCAAGGTTATATTTAAAACGATTAATTAGTCTTGACTTAAACATGCCTTCTTTTCAAGTTTGTGATTCAAATTCAAACAAGACACAGGATCTAATTGGTTAGAATTGACAGCGCTGTAAGTTAAAGCAAGTTAAAGCTTTAACAATATTTCGTTTTATTGAGTTTGCATTTCATAATGGCTACTCAAAATCATCAGAAAGTCTCAAAATGCAATGGAATACAAACCAAAACAGATAAGCACTAAGAGTTAATTTTCTACTGGATTCAACAGCCTCAGCACTAAAATGGTCTCTCTCTTTCTCTCTCTCTCTCTCTCGTCATATTGAACTCTCAAGTCAGCGAAGTTTATTCTCTCTCTGTGTCTGCCCTGCTGGTAAGGGGTAATAAGAAACCATTATAGTGAACAAGATCCAACCGTTAATTACAAAGTTTTTGATCGTACCTGTGAGTGTTGTCACTTGGTGTCCTGTTCGCACAGGTAAATGTTCTTAATTGCCTTACAGCATTCTGTTATCACTTGCTGAGCCCAGATGTCCCTATCTTCTTCATTCCTCGAGATTACCCCCTTTTTCTGAACCTTCCTGCTTGTCTGTCTATTTTCTAATGCAGTAAATGTGTTCTATAATTCAGTATTACATTTTAGTCTAAATGTTTGAAGACAAGTTTTCAGACTGTTGACTTTCTCAGAGCAGCACATGGTCAGGGGCTGGGCGCAAGTGAAAAATTCATTTACAAAATGGTCTGTAAAAGTAATCGTAAAATACTAAACATGTCAATAACACACCCATTGTTCGAGACCGAGGAAGCTAGCTATTAAGAAAGTTATTATTAGGGAGCCCAGAGGTGAACCAGAGCACTATTAGCTGTTTCAATTCCATAATGATAGAGATGCATAGCACCAAAACAGACCCTTCCGTCCAACTCATCCATGCCAAACAGATATCCCAACTTAATCTATTTCCATTTGCCAGCACTTGCCCCATATCCCTGTAAATGCTTCCTCTTAGATGCCTTTTATATGTTTTAATTGTACCAGCCCCCACCACTTCCTCTGGCAGCTCATTCCACTCAATGCATGAAAGAGTTGCCCTTAAGGTCCCTTTGATTATTTCCACTTTCACCCTAACCCAATGCCCTCCACTTCTGGACACCTCCACTCCAGGGAATACACCTTGTCTATTTACCCAATCCATGCCCCTCATGAATTTAAAAATCTCTCTAACATCACCACTCAGGCTATGGGACTCAAAGGAAAACAGCGCCCGCCTTTTATGTCTCTCCCTGTAGCTCAATTCCTCCAACCCTGGTAACATCCTTGTAAATCTTTTCTGAAACCTTTCAAGATTCACAGCAACCTTCTGAAAAATGGAAGCCAGAATTGCACATGATATTCCAAAAGTGGCCGAAACAATGCCCTTTATAGCAGCAACATGACCTCCCAACTCCTGTATTCAATGCTCTGACAAAAAGGAAAACATACTGAACACCTACTTCACTAACCTATCTACCTGCGACTCGACTTGCAAAGAGCTGTGAACCTGCACTCCAAGGTCTCTTTGTTCGGCAAGACTCTCCAGGACCTTACCATTAAGTGTATAAGTGATGCCCTGATTTGCCTCTACAAAATGCTGCACGTAGTATTTATCTAAATTAAACCACATCTGATCAATATCCCATTGCTCTCTTAAGTAACCTTCTTTGCTGTCCACAATACCTACAATTTTAGATCACCTACAAATTCATTAACTATACCTCCGATGTTGGCATCCAAATCATTCAAATGAATGACGAAACAAATCCTTAATTAAGCATTCATTTCACTGGCTCTGTGCAAATCCTACCCTATGACTCTCGACCAGGGAAAGCTGCCCATACGTCTGGCTGAACCTTACCCCCTATAAAGGTAGCGGCCGCGCATGTGTCCAGTGAATCTTTGCTGCGATTAAAGATAATGGACTGAAGGAGTTAATTCATCATTACAAGAGTAAGGGACAAAATCTATCTACTCATGATAGGTCAACCTGTTCATCCTCGAAGCAGCTAAGTGAACCTCCAATGCCGGTTTATCCTTTTTTAATTTTGGAGCTTACGTTGTATATAGTACTCCAAGAGAGGCCTTAGCAACAGCCGGTGTGGGTAACCAATCCTCAGTCTATTCTAATACATTACTCCCGATACAGTGAGATCCTATCTTATGCAATTAACATTTATGTAGCACCTTATCAAATGCGTTTCTACAATCCATATACAGAACACCATCGGATTTCCATTTATCAGCCCTACTTGTTATCTCCTCAACGAACTCTCACAAATTTGTCAAATATGGCTTCCCTTTCACAAAACCCAGTATACCATGTTAATGGTAAGCTTTTTTAAATATCTTGTTATTTCTTCCTTTAATAATCGACTCTGCCTTTTTATCAAAACAGATATTAAACAAACTAGACTGTAGTTTCCTGAATTCTGTCTCCCTTCCCTTCTTGAACAGGCACATCAATCCACTGGATGCTCCCTGTATCCACTGATTCTGGAATATTTTAATTGATGCCTCCAATATCTCTTCAGCCAGTTACCTTAAAAATGTTTGATACAGGCCATTAGGTTCTGTCTGCCTTTAGCCCTATTAGTTTGTCATTACTTTGTCCCTTGTGATAAAGACTTTATAACATTTTCCTCCCATCATTACCTTGCTTATTTGCCATCTTTGGAATGATAACGGTATCCTCTTCCGTGAAGACCAATGTAAAATATCGGTTTAAATTGTCTGCTATTTCCCTGTACCCGTTAACAATTTCTGAGTCAGAACTTCCAAGGTATCGATGCTCACTTTAGCTACTCACTTTTTATATACCCACTGAAACTTTTGCTGTTCATGTTTAGTTTTTTTGTCAATTTATTTTCATGATCAATTCTCTTTCTTTTAAGTCATCTGCTGCTGTGTCAATCTTTTCCTGTGAATACTGTCCTTTACTGCCTTTGATATCTGCGGTGGTTCATCTTTTTCCTTAGAGTTCACCTTCTCACCTCAAGTAACATTTTGCTAAGCGTTAAAAACAAATCATATCACAGTGACTGAGCATGTGATTTTTTAACACTGGATGCTTCGATGTTCACATTAATTTTTCCTTTTTCAAAGAAGAGCTGAGATCACCTAGAAAGACAGCTGATTCAATATTATTTTCCAAAAATTAATTTGAATAGTTTCAA
Source organism: Chiloscyllium plagiosum (assembly GCF_037043375.1). Lineage (NCBI taxonomy): Eukaryota > Metazoa > Chordata > Chondrichthyes > Orectolobiformes > Hemiscylliidae > Chiloscyllium > Chiloscyllium plagiosum. The sequence continues at coordinate 76,361,461 of NW_028270176.1, forward strand.
AAATAAGTTATTTGCCTTACTATGAGAGCAGTAGTCTTGCCAAATAGCTATTTCGATCAGGAGGCAGAGTTGTGATGGGTTGAATAGGGGCCTCTGATTTCGAAAGCAAAATGTGATCCAAGTTGTCATCTAATCTGTGCTGTACTAATTCTTTCTGATTGAGATGATGGCAAGTGCACAGGTTGCAGCAGCTCCTGTGCCAGTGACCGTGCTGTTGGACCAACAGAGGCAGCAGCATTCAGCTTCATGAAACAATTGTGAACCAGCGCTGAACTTGACAGGTAAGATTTTTACACTGCCCCAGTCTGATCAGTAATATTAAACTTCACGGCTTAATAAACTGAGGTTTGTCGGTCATTGCACAGTTTGTGATGGTTTTGCTGTCATCTATGATCAGGAAAAGCTGGATGAATGCACTCAATCTTTTAAGAAAAAAGGGGGCGGCTCAGTGGTTAGCACTGCTACCGCACCGCACAAGGGTCCCAGGTTCAATTCCAGGCTTGGGCGACTTTCTGTGGAGATCGCACCTTCTCCCGTGTCTATGTGGGTTTCCTGAAGGCTCTGGTTTCCTCCCACAATCCAAAGATGTGCAGGTTAGGTGAAGTCGTCCTACTAAATTGCCCAGAGCGTTCACCGACGCACAGCTTCGGTGCATTAACCAGCGGTAATTGTTGAGGAATAGGTTTGGTTGGGATACTGTTCAGAAGGTTGGTGTGGATTTGTTGGGCTGAAGGGTCTGTTTCACAATGTAGTGAAGCGAATCAACATATTGGAGTTTTGCTTTTAGAAAGACTTACTGTTGGGAAGATTTGTTTCAGAGAATATTCCAGTCAAAGCTTTGGAAGGCTAATGTCCACTCAAGTGTGAGGTAGTACACTGTTGACAAAGGAGTAAAGAGACTACTTTCTCTTTGGAAATATGTACTTAAATAGGGCAGACGGATCTGGAGATAGAAATGAACCACTCATAAATGGTGCCGGTTCGTAAGATTATAAAGAAAATTAGAGCATGGGTTTATGTCTGGGACTACAGAATGAAACGTGTTAGATATGGGTCGAAGCATGAACAGATCACCTTGGAGCACTGCAAACAGTTCAGATCTTCGCACTGTAATATTCATGAATAGGCAGTCGGGAGTAGATTACGAATATTTACTGGAATTATATCAAAACTGAATTTGAATCCATCAAGCAAGATTGGACAGACTTGTCTCGTTGAAAACGAGTGACATGGTCGAGGCCATTAAAGATATAGAAAAGGTCTTTCTGCTTCTGAATTTCAGAACCCGCTGAATTTGTGGATATAATTGTAGTCACTATTGGATCCAACAAGGAATTTGCAGCGGGGACGGGTCAAAGTATTTACCCAGAAAGGGGTTAGAATGTAAAACTTACCTCATTAGGAACAATTGAAGTAAATAACAAATGAATTCAAGGAGGAGTTTGGAATGCAGGAGATCGAAGAAAACTATGCTGGAGAGATACAGAAGGAGACACGTGCAAATCAAACATACTGAGAACCTGTTATTGAGTTCAGAAACTATGCACCTGTGTTGATTCTTGACATTTCTTTAGCGGCAGTGGCGGCAGCAGTAAACAAGACAGCCCATCCTCACTATTCTCAGAGAAAAGCAGGAACTCCCACCATGCTAAGAGAAATAGCTCCACTGAAGAGATGGTGCAAACAGCAGCCGACGACTCGAGCCGCAGTGACAGTGTTGCCTTCATAACCTGGTGAGAAAGGTGAATTCTTTAACCAAAAATGATGTTTTGTCCTTCCGCTTATCTCATGACTTAAATGGGGAAATGTGTCTCTTCAGTTAGATTATTCGAATCAATCAAATCTGTTTCCACGTTAGCACTCCTTCCCTTCCCAAAGGATATGTGGGTCAAATAGTCCCATGTTTTTCACTGATTTATTACAAGAATCCTTTATTCAGTCGTTATCTTAAGCTATTCAATCAAACTTCCTTGTGTTTCCCGTGGATCGGTGGTTGTGCATAAGGAAACTTAAACGATGTGTGATTCAATACAAAAGTTATGTTGAATCAATAATTCTAACACAACTCTGCTTCTTGAGCAGATAATTAATCCAAGGATTCTATCTCACCTCTTAACTTCAAGATCAACTTCTGAATTCTTCAGTGAGAAACGGAAAATGACAAAGAACAATGTAATTCATTTATTGTCTCTCCAAACTCCGCTTCTGTTGCCACTGAGTAGTTCCTAAAGTTCGACGACTCAATGACTGAAGATGAGATTGAAGTTAAATCTTCCCATTACCTTCTGCCATCAGAGAGACATCGCCGCTTTAATATGGGGAAGAAACGCAGCCAGCAGGATGTTTCAGATAAGGCCATAGTGTATGATCAATCGACTTTAATAGTTGGAAAAAATGAATTCCCCTATGTGTTAGACAAAGGTGAGTGGTAGTGAGAATTAGTGGGGTCTTAGTGCTTGGAATAGTTGCTCCTCTCCATGTACTAGTATCTTGCCATACGATTCTCTCTCTCTCTCTCTCTTTCACACACACACACCCACACACACACACACACACACATCCTCTCGCTCTCTCTCTCTCTCGCTCTCTCTCTCTCTCCATCACTTCGCCATGATCTTATTGCATGTTAGAGCAGGCTCCAGGATCCAGATTGACTACTCCTGCTCCTAGTTCCTACGTTATTAGTTACAGACTGGAATCTAACCAAAGGATTCCAGGCGTTTTTTTATACATTAATTCTCTCTCTCTCTCTCTGTCACTCGCCGCCTCTCTCAGACACTCTCTTTTTCCTTCTCCCTCTCTCTCTGTCGCCCTACCTCTCTCTCCCTCTCCCTCTCTTACACACTCTCTCTCTTACCCTCTCTCTCTCCCCGCTCTCAACCATGATCTTGTTGCATGGTGGAGAATGCTCCAGGAGCCAGATGGCCAACTCCTGCTCCTAGTTCCTATGTTCTTAGTTACAGACTGGAATCTAATCAATGGTTTCAGGATGGTTTTTATATCGATTAATTCTCTCTCTCGCTTTCTCTCTCTCTCTCGCCCTCTCTCTCTATCCCTCACTCAGCCATGATCTTATTGCATGGAGGAGCAGACTGCAGGAGCCAGATGGCCCACTCATGTTCCTATCTCCTATGATCTTATTTACAGATTGGAATCTAATCAAAGAATTCAGGACGGTTTATATATAGCGCAAGCCTCTCTCTCTCTTGCCGTCTCTCTCTCACCCTCTCTCTTGCCGTCTCTCTCTCGCCCTCTGTCTCTTTAAATCTCTCTCTCTCACTCTATAGCCCCCATAATCTCCTCCCCTTCTCTCTACCTCCTCTCGCTCTCTCGCGCCCTCTCACAGTCCCCATCTTCCTCTCGCTCGCCCCCTCTGTCACCTGGTCACCCTCTCTCTCTCTTACTCCTTCTCCCTGTCTCTCGACTCTCTCTCTCTCTCTCTCCCTCTCTTACCCCCCCCCCCCCCCCCCCCACCCCGACTCTCTCTCTCTTCTTCACTCAGCCATGATCATATTGCATAGTGGAGCAGGCTTCAGGACCCAAACGACCTCCCTCTGCTCCTAGTTCCTATGATCTCAGTTACAGACTCGAATCTAACCAATGGATTCAGGACTGTTTATGTTTCGGGTCATTCTCTCACTTCCTTGTCCCCCTCTCCCTTTCTCTCTCTCTCTCTCTCTTTCTCTCGCTCTCTCTCTCACACGCACTCTCTTTTTTGATCTCTCAGGCCCCCTTATCTCTCTCTCTGTCACCCTCTCTCTCGCTCCCACTCTTTTGCAACTTTGCAGTATCTCTGGCGTGTACCCTGTCTCCCTCCCTCTCTCTCCTACACCCTTGCTCTCTCTCTCTCCCTCTCTCTAACTTTCTAGCCACCTCTGTCTCTTGATTTCCCCCCTCTCTCGTTCACTCGTCCTCTCTCTCACACTTGCCTACACTCTCTGTCTCTCTCACGCCCTTTCTCTCCATCTGTCTGTCTCACTCTGTCTCCCTCTCACCCTATCTCGGTATCTCTCTTTCACTCGACCCTCTCTCCCTCTCAATTGCCTCATCTCTCTCTTTCTCTCTCTGTCTCGATCACGCCCCTCTCTCTCTCTCATTCGCCTCTGCTATCCCTCTTGCCATCCTCCCTCTATATCTCTCGCGCCCCACTCTCTCTCTCTCTCCCTCGCCTCGTCTCTCTCTCTTACACTCACTTTCTCTCCCTCTCCCTTCTCTCGCTCTCTCGCGTCCCCTCTTATTCCCCCACTCTGTCTCGTTATACCACCCCTCCCAACCGGTCATTCTCTCACTCTCTTACTCCTTCTCTCTGTCTCTCAGCCCCTTGTCTCTCTATCTCTCTTTCTCTCTCTCTGTCTCTTTCTCTGTCTCTCTCTCTCTCTCGCTCATTCTCTCTCTTTCACTCTCACTCTCGCACTTTCTGTCTTGCACTGCCTATTGAACCCACACTCTTCTTGCTCTCTTGCACCCGCTCTCTTGCTCTCTCGCACCGTCTCTTCCACCCATCCTCGCTCTTGCCTTCCTCACTTTCTCTCCCCTCTCCCTCCATCTCTCCCTCACCCCTCTCTCTCAGTCTCTCACACCTGCGTGCTCTCTTGCCTACCCCTCTATCTCTCCATCTCATCCCCTCTCTCTAGCACACCACCACTCTCTCTCACACACACAGTTTCTCACACCCTCTCTGCCATTCTTGGTCTCAGTCTCACTCTCGGTTTTACGCCCACTGTCCCACTCTATCTCGCTCATGCCCTCGCTCTCTCTCTCAATCTCTCACTCTCTCTCGCGTGCCATCTCTCCCACCCTCTGTCTCTCGCCCCCTCGCACACTCTCAGACCCGTCTCTGTCACTTGCCACATCTCTCACTTTCTAGTCCCATTTCTGTCTCTACCCCTGTCGTCCCCTCTCTCTGTTGCCCTTGCTCTGTCACCCCCTCTCTCTCTCGCCCTCTCTTTCTCGTCCTCTCTCTCGCCCCACTCGCTCTCACACCATCTCTCTCACACACTCTCTCTTCCCTTCCTCTCTCTCTCTCTCTCTCTCTCTCTCTCTCTCTCTATCTCGCCCCCTCTCTGCCGCTCTTGGTCTTGGTCACGTTCTCGCTCTCTCAGCCACTCTCCCATTCTATCTCACTCTCGCCCTCATTCTCTCTTTCTCTCTCTCAATCTCTCTCTCTCGAATCGGACAAGAACAGTTTGTATATAGGCAAATCTCTATGTCCTGCCCCCCTCTCACTCTCGCTCTTCCTCTAGCCCTCTCACTCTCTCTCACTCTCTCTCGCACTCCCCCTCTCTCTCTCTCTCGTCCTCTCTCTCTTTCTTCCGCCTTCTCTCTCACCCCTCTATCTCCCCCTCACTCAGCCATGATCTTACTGCATGATGGAGCAGGCTCTAGGAGCCAGATGGCCTACTCCTGCTCCTAGTTCCTATGTTCTTAGTTCCAGACTGGAATCTAACCAAATGATTCAGGACGGTTTATATATAGAATAACTCTCTCTCTCTCTCTCCCTCTCTCACACGTCCTCACTATCTTTTTCTCTCTTTCTCTGCCATCTCTGTCTCACTCTCAAACCCCACTCTTTCACTCGCCCCATCTCTCACTTTTGTGTCCCATTTCTATGTCTCCCCCGTTGCCCCCACTCTCTCTTTCACCCTCTCTCTCCCTCTCTCTCGCCCATTCTCCCTTACACCCTTGCTCTCTCTCCTTCTGTCAATTTCTTGTTACCTCTCTCTCTTAATTGCCCCCTCTCGCTCAAACCTCTCTCTCAGACTTGCCTACTCTCTCTGTCTCTCTCTCTCTCGTGCACGCCCTTTCTCTCCATCAGTCTCTCTCCCCTCTCTCTCGCTCACACTCTATCTTTCGCTCTCTTTCACTCGACCCACTCTCTCTCGTTTACCTCATTTTTCTCTTTCTCTCTGGATCTTCTCCTCTCTCGCTCATTCGCCTCTGCTCTACCTCTTGCCACCCCTTTCTCTCGCACCCCGCTGTGTTTTTCTCCCTCACCTCATCTCTCTCTCTGTCTCTTGCACTCTCCGTTTCTGTCTCTGTCTCGATCTCTGTCACTTGCCCGCTTTCTGCCGTTCTTGACCTTAGTCTCGCTCTTGCTCACTTGCCCGCTCTCTCGCTCTAACTTGCTCTCACGTTCGCTCTCTCTCTTTCACACCATCTCTCCCACCCTCTCTCTCTCGCACCATCTCTCGTACCCTGTCTTTCTCGTGCCTCCCTCATTGTCTTTCTCGCTTCCGTCTCTCTCTCTTGCTCTATCTCTCTTTTGCACCATCTCTCGCACCCCTCTCTCTGGCCTCCCTCATTTTCTCTCGGTCTCTTCTCTCTCTGAATGTCTCTCGCTCTCTCACACCCTCTCTCGATCTTCCCTTCTTCATTCTCTTTCTCACTCCGGTCGCCTGTACCCTTTCTCTCTCTCTCTCGCTCTCCCCCATGACTCTGTCTCCCTCACTCGATCCCTCTATCACTCTGTTGCTTGCCTCCTCTCTGTTTCTGTCTCAATCTCTCTCTCGTCTTCCTTCTCTCTCTCGGACACTTTCTCTCTCTCCTTCTCTCTCTCGTCCCGGTCTCTCTCTCTCTCTTTCTTGAGCGTCTCTTGCTCTTTCGTTCGACCCTTCTAAATCTCTGTTGCTCGCTACCTCTCTCTCTCTCTCTGGCCCTCTCTCTCTTTCTCCCTCGTGCTTTATTCTCTCTCTTTCTCTCTTGCCTCCTCTCTCTACCCCTCACTTTCTGTTTGGACACCATGTCTCGCTCGCTTTGTCTCGCTTTCTCTCTGTCTCTCTTTCCCTCTCTAGCTCTCGCTCTCACACTCGGTCTCTCTCTCCCTTTCTCTCTCCCTGTATCACACCCCTCTCTCTTAAACCTTCTCTCTCTCTCCCTCTCTCAGTTTCTCACCCCTCTCTCTCTCACTACCTCCCTCTCTGTATATATCACTCGACCTCCTTCCGCTCTCCTGCTCGCGCCCTCTCTCTCACACACTTGTTTACCATCTCTCTCTCTGTCGCTCTCTCTCGCACACATTCTCTCCATCTCGCGCTCTCCCTCTCTCTAGTCTCTCTCTCTTTCTCGCTCAACCCATCTCTCACTTGCTCCATCTCTCTTTGTCTTATTGCCCACTTTCTTGTCATCTCTCACTCTTTCTCGCCCCTCTCTCCCTCTCACTCTCTCTCTCCCTCGCTCGCGCTCCTGCCAACTCTCCCTCTCTCAACCCTCTCTCTCTCGCCCCTCTCTCTCTACCTCTCTTGCCCCCTCTCTCATTCCCTGTATCTCTCTGTTGCACCCTCTCGCATTCCCTCTCTCACTCGCGCCCTCTCTATCTCAATCTCTCTACTGGTCTCTCGCCTACTCTCTTGCCAACACTCACTCTGTCTCGCACCCCCTCTCCACCCATTTCTCTCTTTCTCGCCCGCTTTCTTGGCCCTTCTCTGTCTCTCTCGTCGACTCACTTGCCACTGTCTTTCTCTCACTCATTCTGCCTTTCTCGCTACCTCTCTTGTTCCCCCTCTCTCTATCGCCCCCTTTCTCTGTCACCCTCTATCTCTCTCTTTCTCTCTGTTGGACACATTTTGTCTTGCTCTCTGTCTTGGTCTCGCTCTGTCTCTATCTCTCGCTCTCACTCTCAGACATGCTGTCTATCTCTCTCTCACTCGCCAATACGCTCGCACTCTCACGTTGTCTCTCTCTCTCACGCTGTCTCTCTCTGTCTCTCTTGAGCACTGTCTCTCTCTCTCACATCCCATATCTCTCTCTTACACGATTTCTCTACCACTCTCTCTCTCTCTCAGTTTCTCATCCCTCTCTCTCTCTCGACGGCCCCATCTCTCTAATTCGCCCCCAGTCTCTTTTCCTCACTCAACGCTCCCTCTAACCCGTTCACCCTCTTTCTCCCGTTCACCCCTCTTTCTCCCACACTTTCCGACTCCCTCTCTGCCTCTCTCTCACGCCATTTCTATTCATCTCTCCTTCTAGCCCATTCTCTCTCGCCCATCCCTTCTCTCCCTTTCTCTCTCCCTCGCTTGTCTCATCTCTCTCTCTTGTGCACCCACTCCCTCTCGCTGGCCTCCTCTCTCTCTCCCCACGCCCTTCTGTCGATCTCTCTCCGTGCTCTCTTTCTCTCTCACGCCCCGCTTTCTCTCTCTTTCCCCCTCTCTTGCCTCCACTCTCTTTCTCTCTCTCTCTCTGTCTCTCAAATCCTCTCCATTTCTCATTCGCCCCCTCTCTCCCTCTTGGTCTTGGTCTCGCTTTCACTCTCGCTCTCGCTCTCGCACACTCTCCTGCTCTATCTCGCTCTCGCCCCCTCTCTCTCTCACTCTTGCCCTCTTTCTCGCACCGTCTCTCGCATGCTATCTCGGTCTTGCCTTCTCTCTCGTCACCTCTATCTGTCTCTTGCACTCTCTCACTCTCGCGTTCCTTCTCAATCTCGCCCCCACTCTCTCTGTCATCCTGTCACTCTCTCGCTACCTCTTTCCCGCCCTCTCTCTCCCCCTCTCACCTTATCTCTCTCCCTCTCTCTCTCTGTCTTGCTCTCACTCTCTCTCGCTCTCACTCTTCCTCTTTCTTTGTATGTCTCTTGCCTCCACCCTTTCTTGAACGCTCTCTCTCGCATGCTGTCACTCTCTCGTACACCCTTTCTCTCTCTCCCTCTCTCACTTCCTCGCCTCCTCGATCTCCCCCTCTCTCAACTCCCTTTCTTTTTCTCACTCGAACCCCTCTCTCTTACACTTGTCTATTCTCTCTGTCTCTGTCTCTCTCAACCTTTCTCTCCATCTCTCTCTCCCCTTTCCCTCCCCCTTTCTCTCTTTCTGTCTCTCGCTTGACCCTGCCTCTCTCGCTTGCCTCATCTCTCTCTGTCGCTCACCCCTCTCTATCGTGCGCTCGCCTACACCTTCTCTCTCTATCGCCATCCCCTCTCGCTATCTTTATCATCGTGCCTCTTTCTCTCTCACGTCCCGCTATCTCTCTCTCTCTTGCCTTCTCTCTCTCTCTCACCCTCTCTCTATCACTTTCTGCCTCTCTCGTTCTCGCTCTCGGTCTCACGCACGCACTGTCGCTGACTCTTTTGCTCTATCTCGCACTCGCCCTCTCTCTCCCGTTCTCTCTCTCTCAATGTCCCACGGTCTCTCTCTCCCTTGCCTCACCCACTCTCTCTCACCCCCTTTCACTCACTCCCATTCTCTATCTCCTCTCTCGCTTGCTCTCTCTACCTCTCAGTCGCGCCATGCTCTCCTCTCTCTCTCACTTACCTTTCTCTCGCTCTCTCACCCCCTCGCTCACCCCTTACTCTCTGTTTTTCATTCTCTCTCTCGCTTGCCTTCTCTCTCCTTCTGTCCCTCTCTCACACCCTCCCTCTCTCTCATGCACACACCCTTTCTCTTCCTCTCCTTACGTCTGTCCTTCTCTCTCCCTCTCGCCCACCCTGGCTCTCTCGCTCTCTTTCTTGCACCCCCTCTTTCACACAACTCATCTCTTGCTGTCGTTGCCACCTCTCTCTCTTTTTCGCTCACCCCTGCTCTCTCTCTGTCTCTCACCGCATCCCCCTTGCCTTCTTTCTCTGTCTCTCTCTCTCTCTTGCTCGTTTGCTCTCCCTCCCTCGTTTGTCCCCCTCCCTCTCTCTCTCTCACTCGTTTGCTCTCCCTCTCTCGGTCGCACCCTCTCTCTCACAGTCTCGTTTGGCCCCACACTCTGTTCTCCCTTGCTCGCTCTCTCTCCCCCCTCTTACTCTGTCGCCCCATGTCTTGTCCCGTCACCCTCTACCTCTCAGTCCTTCTCTCTGTCTCTTGCACACCCTCTCACTCTGAGTCTCCCGACCCCTCTCTTCCTCTTCAGCCCACTCTTGCCCTCTATCTCTCTCGCCCCCACTCTCTCGCACCCTGTCTCTGTCTCTCTTCGTTCTGTCGCTCTCTCTCACCCTTCATTCTCTGGCTCTGTGTCTCTCTCATCCCTCCTCTCTTTTCCACACTCTCACCCTCTCTCTCTCTCTCACTCTGTCTCTCTCTCGTCCCTCCTCTCTTTATCTCTCTCTCTTGCCCTCGTTCTCTCTCGCTCCCCTCTCTCGCCCTGTCGCTCTCACGCACTCTGTCTGTCTCTCGTCCCTCCTCTCTTTATCTCCATCTCTCGCCCCTTCTATATCTCTCTGTCACTCTCTCTCCCCCGCCCCCTCATTATCGTTCTCTCGCTCTCGCACCTTCTCTCTCGTTGTCTTTCTGTGTCTCCCCCTCTCTTCCTTTCTAGCACCCTCTTGCGCTCTCTCTCTCGCCCTCTCTCCTTTCTCACTGTCTTTTTAACACTTCTCTCTGTCTCACTCTCTCTGTCTCGTGCTTATCGCTCCGCCGTTCTCTCTCGTCTGCAATCATTCTCTCCCTCCCCTCTCTCTCCCTCTTTCTCTCTCTTCCTTACTCTCTCGCTTGCCCCTCTCCCTCTCATTGTCCTCTCTCAATTGCCACCCTACTTTTCGCTCACCCCCTCTCCCATGCCCACCCCATTCCCTGTCTCTCACTCGCCCCTTTCCCCTTTTATCTCTCGTGTCCACTCTCTCATTCTATCTTTCGGCTTCTCTGTCTCTCTGTCAAGCTTGCTTTCTCTCTCTCTGAAACTCCCCTCCCCCGCTCTCTCACTCTGTCGCCCCATCTGTTCCTTTCTGGCAGCCTCTCGTGCTCTCTCTCTCGCCCTCTCTCCTTTTCTCTCTCTCTCCCTAACGCATTTCCTCTCTGTCTCCTCCCTCTCGCCCCCTCCCTCGCTCTCTCTCATCTGCAATCTATCTCTCTCCCGACCCTCTATCTCTTGCTTCCTTACTCTACCTTGCCCTGTCTCTCTCACTCCCCAAACACTTGTCCACTCCGTAACACTCACGCTCGCGCCCTCTCTCTCTGTCTTCCTCTCTCTCACGTCCCTCACTATCACACTCTCTCTCTTCCCAATTTCTCTTTCGGCCGCTCTCTCTCTCTTGCTTGCCCCTGTCTCTCTCACTCGCACCTGCTCTCTTGCTCGCTCCTCTCTGTCTCTTGCACCTCATACTTCCTCTTGCCTACTCTCTCTCTCTCTCTCTCTCTGTCTCTCCATTCCCTCTTTTTCGCTCGAATCCCCTCTTTCTCTCTCTCTCACGCTCAGTCTTTGTCTTGCTCACTCTCTCTCCGTCCTGCCATTTTTCCTCTCTCTCGCTCGACACTCCTCTCTCCCTCGCCAACTCTCTCTCTCCCACCCCACAGTTTATCTTGCCTACTGTCTCTCTCTCTCTCGCTCGACTCCCTCTCGCTTGCTAACTCCGTCTCTCTCACTCTGCTCTCTCTTGCAGCAACTCTTTCTCTCGACACTCTCGCTGTCTCGCTCACCACATCCTTTCCCGCTCGCTCGACCCCCTCTCTCGCTCGCCAAATCTCTCTCTCTCTTGCTCAGTCCATCTCACTCTTTCTCTCACGTGTCCAACTTTCTCTCATTCTGTTCTCGGTCTCACGGCTCCTCTCAATCTCTTGCCCTCTCTCTCTATTGCACCCACTCTTTCTCTCCCACTCTCTTTCTTGCTCACCTCTTTCCCTCTCTCTCGCTCGACTCCTCTCTTTCACTCGCCAATTCTTTCTCTCTGTCTTGCTTGCCACATCTCTCTACCTCTCTCTCGCTTGGCTTTTCTCTCTCTCCCTCGCTAGTGCTCTCTCTCTCACACACACCCTCTATAACTCTCGCTCACCTTTTCTCCCTTCCCACTTGCCCCCTCACTTTCACCCACTGTCTCTCGTACCCACTCTTGCACACTTTCTTTCTCGCCCCTCTCTCCTGTCTCCACTCTCTCTGTCTCACGCCCACACTTTCTCGCTCTCTCCTTCACAGTCCCTCTCATTCTCTCTCAAAACAATCTCTGTCTCTCTCGCGCTCTATGTCTTACGCACCCTTCTCTCTCTCCCCCCCCCCCCACTCTCTTGGACTGTCGTCACTCTCGCCTCTCTCTTTCTCTCACTGTCTCGCCCTCACTCGCTCTCATGCAATTTCTCTCCCTTGCTCTCTCATGGCCACTCTCTCCCACTCTCTCTCTCTAAACTCTGCCTCTCGCCCTCTCTCTCTCTTGCCACTTTTTTCTCTCTCACTCGCCATATTCCCTCTCCCACTCGCTCCCTCTCTCTCTCGCCCCCAACTCTCTCTCTTTAGCCTCCCCTCTTACTTCATATCACTTGTCTCTATCTCTTGCCACCCCCTCACTCTCCCTTGCTCCACTGCTCTCTCTCACTTCATCCGTCTCTTTCTCACCCTCTCTCTTGCACCTTCTCACTCTCTCTCTTGCTCACTCCTCTCTTTCTCTCCCTCCTGCACGCCCTCCTCTCTCACGTCCCCAACTCTTTCTCTGCACCTTTCGCACCCTTACCTCTCTCTTATCCGTCTCGCCCCTCTCTCTCTCACTCTCTCACCCCCACTCTCTCTCAAACTTTCCCTCCCTTGCCCACTCACGCCCCCTCTCTCGCGATCTCTCTCACCCCCTCTCACTCTTCCACTATATCTTTCGCTTACCAACTTTCTACCTCTCACTCGCCACATTCCCTCTTTCTCTCTCGCTCCATCTCAGTCTCTCTCTCCCTAACTGTCTCTCTTGCTTGCCCCCTCTTTCTTCCTCTCACTCGTCTCTCTCTCGCTCGCATACTCCCTTTCTCTCTCACACTTCACCCATTTCTCTCGCATGCCCCCTGTCTCTAGCTCTCTCTCGCCACCACTCTCTCTCTCACATTCTCACCCCATCTGTCACCTACTCTCTCGCCTGCCACTTTTCTCTCTCTCGCTCTCCACATTCCTTCTCTCTCTCGCTCTCTAACTCTTTCTTTCTTGTTTGCCCCCTTTTTCACCCACTCACTTTTCTCTCCCTTACTCGCATACCCCTCTCTCGCTCCGCCTATCTCGCTCACTTGCCCCCTCTTTTTAGCTCTGTCTTGCCCCCTCTCTTGCTGTCTCTCTCTCGCACACCCCTTTCTCTCACCCACTCTCTCACTCACACACACACACACACGCTCTGTCTCACCCACTCTATCTCGATCACTCTCTCGCTCGTCACATTATCTCTCTCGTGCTCATTCCCTCTCTCTGTCTCTCTTTCTCCCTCTCTCTCATCTCTGTCTAACTCGCTCCACCCCTCTATTTCGCTCACTCCTTCTCTCTAGCTCTCATCCATCCTCTCTCTCGCGGACTCTCTCTGTCTTTCTCACCTCGCCTCTTCTTTCCTTCGCTCTCACTCTCTTTTATATCCGGCTCTCTCAAACTCTTTGTCTCTCGCACCCTCTCTCTTGCGTGCCCTCTCTCTCTCTTGCTCAATCCCTCTCTCTTTCTCTCCCTCTTGCACGCCCCCCCGTCTTGCTCACAACTCTCTCTCACTTCATCCTCTCACTCACTCTCGCCTTGACTCTCTCCCTCTTGCTCTCATGCTCTCTCTCTCGGATTTCCTCGCTCTCTTGCTCTCATCTCCTCTTTCCCTCTCTCTCATCCTCTCTCTCATACCCTTTTCTCTCTCTGTTGCAAATTCTCTCTCTCTCTCTTGCGCCCTCTCTTTCCTTGCTCACCCTCTCTCTCTTTATTTCCCTCGTGCACGCCTTCACTCTCGCTCGTTCACCTCCTCTCAACTCTCCCTCCCCTCTCTCTCTCTCGCTCACCCTCTCTGTCTCTCTTTCTCGCACCCACTCTCTCTCTGTCGCCCACTATCACTCTCGTACTCACACACTCTCTCTCTCATTTCTCTGCTTCTCTAATCTCTCTATCTCTCTCTTTCGCACCATCTCTCTCTGTTGCTCACCTCCTGGCTCTCTTCCTCTCCCTCTTTCATGCTCCCTCTCTTTCTCTCTCTCTCTCTCTCCCCTGATCGCTATCTCTCATCCCCTCTCTTCTCTTGCACCCTCTCACTCTCTTGCCACTCTGTATTGGTCTCGCGCCCACTCTCTTTCTCATCTTCTCACTGTGTCTCTCTTTCGCTCCCTACTCTCCCTCTCCTCCCTCTCGGTTTCTCCTCTCTCTCTCTATTTCTCTCTCACTCCTTCTCACCCTGTCTCTCTCACCCTATCTCCGTCCCCAACTCTCCCACTCTTTCTTCCTCTCGTTCGTCTCGCTCCCTTTTACTCACATGCATCCCTCGCTCTCTCGCTCCGCCCATCTCTCTCGCTTGCCCCCTCTCTCTAGCTCTCTCTCGCCCCGACTCTTCCCCTCTCTCTTTCGGATTCTCTCTCGCTCGCTCTCACCTCCTCTTTCCCCCTCTTTCACCCTCTCTCTTGCACCCTGTTTCTCTCATTCTTCTCTCTCTCTCGCTCTCGCACCCTCTTTCTCTCGTGCCCTCTCTCTCTTGCTCACCCCTCGCTTCCTCTCACTCTTGCACACCCCACTCTCTCTTTCACACCCTCCCTGTCGTGTACTCTCTCCCTCTCGCTCTCTCCTCCTCTTGCCCTTTCTCTCACCTTCTCTGTTTATCGCACCCCTCTCTCTCGCGACATCTCTCTCTTGCTCACCCCTTTCCCTATTTCTCTCCCTCTTGCATGCCCTTTCTCTCTCGCTCGCCCCCTTTCTCTCTCTATCTTGCCCCCGTAAAAATCTCCCTAACCTTCTCTCTCTCTCGCTCATTCTCTCTCTCTTGGACCCAATCTTTCTATCACCCTCTCTCTCTCTCCCTCTCACCATTCCCTCTCACTCACTCGACTCCCCTCTCTCGCTTACCAATGCTTTCTCTCTTCATCGCCGCAGATCTGTCACTTTCTCTCTTGCTCGAGCCCTCTCTCTTGCTCGACTCCTCCATAGCTCCTGTTCACCGCTTCTCTGTTTCTCACTCGGCCCTTCTCTCTCTCGCTCTCTGTCTCACCCCCCTCTCTCTCTGTTTTTCTCTCTGTATTTCTTTCGCACCCTTCCCTCAATCTCCACTTTTCTCTCAGTCTCTCACATCTCTCTCTCTTGCCCCCACACTCTGTCACACATTTTCTCTCCCTTGCTCTCTCACACCCACTCTCTGTCTCGCTCTTACTCTCTCTCAACTCCTCTCTCTCGCTAACTCTCTCTCTTGCTTGACACCATTCTCTCTCTCGCTCGCTACATTCCCTGACTCGCCCCTCTCTCCCTCTCTCGCTCGACACCTCTCTCTCTTGCTTGCTCCATCTCGCTCTGTCTCTCACTCACCCCCTCGCTCTCTCTGTCTATCTCTGTCGTGCTCTTCTCTCTCTCGACCCTCTCTCTCTGTCTCGCCAACTCTCACTCTCACCCACTTTTTCTCCCTTGCTCTCTCGCGCCCACTCTCTCTCTAGCCCACTGTCTCTCAGCCCCTGTCTCTCTCACTCGCAACGTTCCCTCTCTTTCACTCGCTGCCTGTCTCTCTCGCCAACTCTTGCTTGCTCCCTCCTTCATATTCTCGCTCGCCTCCTCTCTCTCTCTCTCGCACACCCGCTTTCTCTTGCTCTCTCTCATCCAATCTTTTTCTCAGTCTCGATTGACCTCCACACTCTCACTCACTCTTTCTCTCAATCTCTCGCTTCCTCCGCTCTCTCTGGCAGACTGCCTCTCTGTCTGTCGACCCTCTCTCCCACGAGCACTCTCTCTTTTGCTCGCCCCTTCTGTTACTCCTCTCTCTCTCACTTGCCCCCTTTCTCTCACTCTCCCTCCCTCTCCCTCACGTTCTCGCCTCCTCGCTCTCGCACGCCCACTTTCTCTCCCCCCTCGCCCCCTATAACTCTACCTCACGCCCCCTCTATCTCGCTCACCCCCCTTTCTCACACCCCTCTTTCTCTCTCTTTCCTCTCTCTCCCTCACCCACCATCTCTCCCTCTCTCGCCCACTCTCTCTATTTCGCTCACCCCAATCCCTCTCTTTCACTCGACTCCCATCTCTTGCTCGCCAGTCCGTTCTCTGTTGCTCACCCCATCTCTCTCTCACTCGCTCAAGCTCCCGCTCTCTCGCTCACCCCATCTATTTCTCTCTCTCGCTCGCCCCATCTCTTTTTCTCTCTCTCACGTGCCTCATCCCTCTCTCTCAATCTAGCTCACCCCATTGCTTTCTAACCCTCTCTATAACCATGGCTTAACCTTCTGCGTCTCTCACTTGCGCAACCCAATCTCGCTCCCGCTCTCTCTCTTGCTCTGTTGACCGTTTCTCGCACCCTCTCTCTCTCTCTCTTTTTCCTGCCCTTTTCTCCCTCTCGCCCCTCTCTCTTGGACTCTCACCCATCTGTCTCTCCCTCTTTTGCCCTTACTTATTATCACACATTTTCTCTCCCTTGCTCTCTTGTGCCCACTCTCTCTCTCTCTCTCTGCCTCTGCCTCCCGGCCTATTCCTCTTTCTTTCTCGCCCTGTTTCTTCCTCTCTCGCTGTCCCTCTCACTGTCTCTCCTGCTCTCTCTCATCCATTTCTCTTATCCCCTCTCGCTCTCGCCCCCTCTACCCCCTCTCCCAATCTCACTCTGTACCCTCTCTCTCTCTGTCACACCATGTCTCTCGTGCTCTCGACTGCTTCTCTCCCTCGTTCTCCCTCTATATCTCTCACTCAGCCTCCTCCTCTCGGCCTTCTCCTCTCTCTACTGTTTTCACCCGCTCTTATCCCCCCTCTCTCGCCCCTTCTCTCTCTCTAGCTCTCTCTCTGTCTCCCTCTGTCTCTCCCTTTCTCTCGCTCGCTTACCCCCTCTCTCGCAGCCTCTCTCTTTGCCTCGCCACCCTTGCTGTCGCTCTATCACTCTCTCTGCCTCTCGCTCTCTCACCCCTCTCTAGTCCCCGTCTCTCTCTCACTCTCTCTCTTGCTCCCTCTCTATTCCTCACAATCTCTCTCCCCCCTCCTCTCTATCTCGCCGCCTTCTCTTGGTCCATCACTCTCGCTCTTGCTCCATCTTGCTTTGTCTCGCCTTTTCTGACTTCCTCCCCCTCTCACTTTCGCCACCCCTTTCTCTCTCTCTCTCGCTTGCTCTCTAACCCTACCTCTCCTTCTTTCACTCCCTCTCCCCATCTCCCTCTCACCTCTCGCTATCTCACTCTCTCTCCCTCGGACTCCTTCTCTCTCTCTCTCTCTCGCCCCCTTTCACCCTCTCCCGATCTTGCCCTCTCGCTCTCGCCCTCTCCCTCTCACTCTATCCTCTCTCACGCGCTCTCTCTCAACCCTTCTCTTTCATCCCCCCCTCTCTTGTTACCTCGCCTTCTCTCTCTCTTGCCTTCTTTCTGTCTCTCCCTCTCTCTCTCGCTTCCTCTCTCTCTCTCCCCGTTTCTTTCGCTCTCTCTCGCCATCTCTTGCCCATTCCCACTCTCTCTCCCACACACAGTCCTCCTCTCATTCTCTCTGCCCCCGTTCCGTCTCACTCTCTCTCGCACTCGCTGTCTCTCATCCCCCCCTCTCTCTCTGCTCCCTCTCTCGCTCACACTCTCGCTCTTGCCCTATTTCTATGTCTTCCTCTTGCCGACATTTTCGCTCTCTCTGACCTCCTCTCTAGTACCTTGTTCCTTCTCCAACTCTCTCTCACCCCTTTCTCGCTCTCACTCTTGCTCTCCCCATCTCTCTCGACCCTCTCTCTCACATACACCCACTGACTCTTACCTGCTCTCTCACCCTCTCTCACTCCCCCTCTCTCTCTGTCCCCCTCTCTCGCTGCCCCCTTTCTCAGTCTCAATCTCTCGCTCTTGCTCTCTCTTTCTCTCGCCCACTTCCCTCTCTCTATTTTGCATCCCCTCTCTCGATCTCCCTCTCTCTCTCTTTCTCACTCCGTCTTTCTTGCTCTATTCTCTCTCTTACACACTCTCTCTCAACTCCTCTCGCTCTCGTTCCCTCACGCTGGCTGCCTCGCTCTCCTTCGCCGTCTCTCACTCTCTCATTCCCTCTCTATAACTCTCTCCTCATCTTTCTCTCGCCTCTCTCAGTAACCCACTCTCTCACTCTCGCTCCTCTCTCTCTCACCCCCTCTCTCTTAGCCCGTCTCTCTCTCTCAGACACCCTCTTTCTCACTCCCACCCCATCTCTCTCACTCCCTCTCTATTAATCCCTCTCTCACACACCCTTCTCTCTCGCACACTCGCTCTCTCACTCTCTCTCTCTCTTGATCCCTTTCTCTCCCTATCTCTCTTCTTCACTCTCTCTCTCTATCTCGCTGCCTCCCTCTCGGTCCATCACTCTCAGTCTTGCTCTGTCTCGCTCTCTCTCGCCCTATCTGACTTCTTCTTCTCTCTTTCCTCACCTCTTTATCTCGCTCTCTCGCTAAACCCACCTCTCCTTCTTTCACTCTCTCTCTCCCTCTCCCCATCTCCCTCTCGCCTCTCGCTGTCTTTCTCTCTCCCTCTCTTTCTCTCTCGCCCGCTTTCACCCTCTCCTGCTCTTGCTCTCTCGCTGTCGACCTTTCTCTCTCGCTCTTGCCCGCTCTCACGCACGCTCTCTGTCAACCCCTCTCTTTCATCCCCCTCTGTCTCTTGCCACCTCGGCTTCTCTTTCCCTCTCTTGCTTTCTTTGTCTCTCCCTCTCTCTGTCGCCGTCTCTCTCTCTCTCTCTCTCTCTCTCTCTCTCTCTCTCTGTCTCTCTGTGTCTCGGCATCTCTTGCCCATTCTCTCTCGCTCTCTCTTACACACACACATACAGAGTCCTCATCTCTCTCCCTGACTCGCGTTCTGTCTCCCTCTCGCTCTCTCTCATCCCCTCTCTCTCTGCCCCCTCTCACTAACACTCTCGCTCTTGCCCTGTCTCTATCTCTTCCTCTTGCCCACATCCTCGCTCTCTCTGACCTCTCATCCACGCTCTCTTCCACACTTTCTTCCCCCCCCCCTCTCTCTCCCTCTCCCTCTCTCCATCTCTCTTGCTTCTTCTTCTTGATCTTCATAATCTCCGCCCTCCCTCACTCTCATGCACTTACTTTCCCTCGCGCTCTCGGACAGACTCTCTGTCTCTCTCTGTGTCACCCCCTCTCTATCGCCCACTCTCTCTCTCGTTTCATCTCTCTCTCAATCTCTGTCTCAACCACACTCTCCCTGTCTCGCTCACTGTCTCTCACCCCCTCGTTCTCTCTCTCACCCCACTCTCTGTCTCTCTCAACCATCTCTCTCTCGCAATCTTTTTCTCCCACTCTCCCTCTCTCTTGCCCCCTCTCACTCTCATCTCCTCTCTGTCTTACCCCCTCTATCTCTCTTGCTTCCTATCTCTCTCCCTTGTCCACTAGCTCTCGCTCTTTCGCGCACTCTCCATCTGTCTCTCTCTCTCTCTCTCTCTGTCTCTCTCGCTTTCACTCTCTCTCTGTCTTTCTCTCTCTCACTGGCTCTCTCTTGCCCTCTCACTCTCGCTCTCACTCCTCCCTCTCTCATTTCCTCTCTCTCAATCGTCCCCGCGCTCTCTCTCTCTCTCATTTGCCCCTCTGTCTCTCTATCTCTCGCTGGTCTCCCTCTCTCGCACCCCCGCTCTATCTCCCTCTATAGTTTACCACTCCATCTCTCGCTCACCCTCTTTCTCTTGCCCGCCTCTCTCTATCTCGTTCGCCCACCCTCTCTCGCTCATGCTCACCCCTCTCTCTCGCTCTTGCCTTCTCTTTCTCTCTATCTCTCCCTCACCTTCTCCCGCTCTGTTGCCTTCTCGCTTTCTCTCTAGCCCCATCTCGCCATGTCTTTCACCCTCTTTGTCTCACGCCCTCTATCTCTCGCACACTCTGTCAACTTCTCTCTCTCTGTCTCGCTCTCGGTCCCTCGTCCCTTTGCACCTTTCTAAAAACCTCTCTCACTCTCTCGCCCCCTCTGTTTGTCTCTCATCCCTACTTGCGCTCTCTCTCTCTCACCCTTTCTATGTCAGTCTCGCCTTCTCTCCCTGCCTCGCCCCCGCTCGCCCTCTCACTCTCTCTTGCCCTCACTGTGTCACCCCCGCTTCCTGTGTGGCCCCCTCTCGCTGTCTCTGTCTCACGCACCCTCTCTTTCTGTCTTTCTTCTACTCCCTCACCCTCTCTCTCCTCTTCCTCTCTCTCGCCTGCAAACTCTTTCTTCGCTCGCCTCTCTCTCTCTCCCTCTCTCTTTCTCCCTCTCTCTATCTGACCCCTTGTCTCTCTGTCTCTCTTGCACACGCCTTCTCTCACTCTCGAGCCCACTCTCTCTCGCAGTCTCTGTCTCTCTCTCGCCCCATTTCATCCTCTCTCGCTCTCGCACACTCTCTCACTCTCAGCCCTCTCACTCTGCCCCTCTCTCTCGCCCCCCTCACCGCCTATCTCTCTCTCGCTTTGTCTCTGTATCTGTCTCTGCCCCTCACTCTCAACCCCCCTCCCTCACCCTCTCTCTCGCTTTGTCTCCGTCTCTCTCTCTGTCTCTCTCTCTCTCGCCATCTCTCGCCCATTCTCTCTCTCCCTCTCTCTCGAACCGCCTTTCTCTCTCTGCCCCTCTCTCTCGCACCCTCTCCCTCACCTTCTCTGTCTCGCTTTCTCTCTGTCTCTCTCTTTTTGTCTCTCTCACTGTCGCCATCTCTCGCCCATTCTCTCTTCTCTCGAACTGCCTTTTTCTCTTTCTCTCCATCTCTCTCTCTCACACAAACCTCTCTCTCTGCCACCGCTCTCTCAGTCTCAGTCTCGCCCTCCATCTCTCTCACTCTCTCTCTGTTTTGCTCTCGCCCTCTCTCTCTCTCATGCGCACCCTGTGCCTTGATTGCACCTTGTCTCTCTCTGCACACCCTCTCTCTTTTGCCCCCCCTCTCTTATCCCCTGTCTCGCTCGCCCCCTCGCGGTCTCTCTCTCTCTCTTGTTCTTTTTCTGTCTCTCGCATTCACACTTTCGCTGTTGACCGCTCCATCTTTTACTCACACCCAAACCCTTGCTCTCTCTCTCTGTTTTGCAACCCCCGCAACCTCTCTCTCTTGCACACTTTCTCTCCATCTCTCTCCCCTCTGTTGTCCCTTCTCTCTACACTGCCCCCTGTGTCTCGCCTCCTTCTCTCTCACAAACTTTCTCTCCCTTGCTGTCTTGCGCAATCTGTTTTTCACTCTTTTTCAGTCTCCCTCCCTTACTCCTCTCTCTTTCACACACTCATTCTCTCTCTCGGTCGCCATTCTTTCTCTCTCGCCCAACCTCGTTGACTCACTCACCAACTCTTTCTCTCTCTTACTCTTCCCCTCTATAATTTCCCTCACCCCTTCTCTTGCTCACCTCCGTTTCTCTCGCACACCCCGCTCTGTCATTCGCACCCTCTATAACGATCCTTCAACATCCCTCTCTCTAGTTTATCCCTCTCTCGCTCACCTCCTCTATAGCTCTCCCTCAACATCCCTCTCTCTCTCGAGCCTTTCTCTCTCGCCCTTCTATAACTCTCGCTCACCACCTCTATAACTCTCCCTTAACCCCTATCTCTCGATCTCACTCCATCTCTCTCTCTCACTTGTCCCCTCTATAACATTCCTCAGCACCCTGCTCTTTCCCTCAAACCCCCGTGTTGCTCCACCCTCTGTAACTCTTCCTCAACCCCCAAATCGCTCAAGCCTTTCTCTATCCCATACACTCCCCTCTCTCTCAATCTCTCTCGTTTGCCACCACTGTATCTCGCTCCCCCCATGCTCGCTCACTCTCGCACTTCTTCTCTCTCTCACTCACACCATATCTCTCAGTCTCATTTGCGTCTCACTCTCTCTCTCGCTCGCCCCGGCACTCTCTCGGTCGCCATCTTTGTCTCTCACTCACGCACCCCTCTTCCTTGCATGCCCCCTCACTCGCTTTCTCGCTCTCTCTCGCTCTTCCCCTCACTCTCACTCGCCCCTCTCTCTCTCACTGGCATGCCCTCTCTCGGTTTCTCGCTCACCCTCTCCCTCTCGCTGTCCCCTCTCTCTCACTATCACGCTCGCTCCCACTCGCTCTCTCTCACATTCGCTCTCTCTCTCATCCTCTCTCTCTTTCTTGCCCCTCTCTCAACCCCTCCCTCTCTTTCTCACCCCATCTCTCTCACATTCACCCTCGCCCTCTCTCCTCTTTGCTCCTATCTCTCTCTCCCCCCCGCTCATTGTCTCCTTTGCTCTCTCTCTCTCGCCCTTATCTCTCGCCATCTCTCTTGCCCTCTCTCTGTCCCTCTCTCGCCCCCCCGTCTGTCTGTCTCTCTGCATCCTCTCGCAATCTCTCTCTCTTGCTATCTCTCTTGCCCACTCTCTCACTCTCTCTCTCTTGCCCTTTCTTTTCCTGTTTCTGTCTCTCCCTCTCAACCTCTCTTTCTCGCTCTCTCGCCCCATCACTTCCACTCTAGCCGTCTCTCGCCCTCTCTCTTCCTCTCACCCTCTCTCTCACCCTCTGTCATTCTGTCTCGTTCTCACTCTCTCGCTCTCACGCACTTTCTCTCTCTCTTTCTCTCTAATCCTCTCTCCGACTCTCTCGCTCTATCTCGCTCTCGCCCTCACCCTCTATCTCTTGCACCATCTTCGCCCCTTCTCTCTGTCTCGCCTCCCTCTCTCTTCTCTCACTCACAACCTCTCTTTCACCCCTCTATCGCTCTCTTGCCCCATCTCTCTCTCCCCCTCTCGCTCACACCCTCTCTGTATCTCTATCACTCTCTAGCCCAACCTTTGTCTCTCACCAACTCTGTCTTTATCTCTGATTCCTCACCCTCTCTCACGCTCACCGCCTCTCTCCATCGATTGCTTCCTCTCTGTGATTCTCTCTCCCGTCCCCTCTCTCTAGCAGCATTTCTCTCCCTCTCTCTCACTCTCTCAGTCTCGCTCTCGTGCTCTCTCCTCTCGTATCCCTTTCTCATCCCTCCCTCTCTTGACCCTCTTTTCGTCTCCAGCCCCCTCTCGCACTTTCTCTCACTCTCCCTCTCTCGCCCCCTTCCTCTCTAAACCCCTCTTGCGCCCTCACTCTGTCTCGACGCCCTCTCTCTCTTTCGGCCTCCATCTTTGACTCACTCATGTACTCTCTCTGTTGCCCTGCCTTCTCTCTCCCTATCATACACTTTCTCGTTTGGCCCGCCTCACTCTCTCTCTCGTCCCCCACCCTCACTCTCCTGCCCCTTTCTCTCTCTCCGCACCTCTGTCTCTCTGGCTCCATCTCTGTCTCTATCTCTCTCTCTCTCTCTCTTCCCCCCCTCCACCCCCCCACTCCATCTAGCCGCTCTCTCTCTCTCTCTCTCTCTCTCTCTCTGGCCACTCTCTCTCTCTGTCTCGCTCTCTCTCTCTCTCTCTCGCTTCTTCTCTCTCTAGCCTCCCACTTTTAATCACTCTCTTTCGCCCCCTCGCTCTGTCTTGCCCCCTCTATCTCTCTTGTCAACACCTTTCTCTTTCTTGCGCCCCTTTCAACCTCTCTCTCACCCCCTCACTCTCTTGCCCTCACCCCACTCTCTGTCGCCGCCCTCTCTCTTCCTCTCTTTTTCTGCCCCACTTTGTCTCTCTCTCTCTCGCCCCCTCCCTCGCCCAGTCTCTCACTCTATCCCTGTCTCGCCCACTCTCTGTCTCTCGCATCCCTCACTCTTTCCCTCCATCTGACTCTCTGTCTTTCACCCCATCTCTCCTCCGCCTCTCTCACTCTTTCTCACACTCTACCTCTCCTCTCTCTCTCTATACCTCGCCCCTTCCCGGCCTCGCTCTTTGACTACCTCTCTCCCTCCCCAGCTTCCCCCATTTCTCGTTGACTGAATCTCCCTCCCTCCTCTCCCTTCCTTACTCTCTATCTGACACACCCTGTCTCCCTGATCCTTCCCTCTCCCGCACCATAGACTAGCATTTTGGTGGTGAGGCTGCATGTGCGGGGGTTGAGAGGTTAGAGAGATGTGGGACGTTAGATAAGGAGGAAAATGGTGTAGAAACGGAGTTGCGGGAGGGAGACAGGGACAGCAGAAGGGTGAGAGTGAAGGGGAGGGGGAGAGAAAAGAGTGGAGTACGGTGGACAAACCGGTGGTTGAATGAGAGATAGAAAGGCGGGGGGAAGAAGGAGAGTGAAAGAGAGTGTGCAAGAGAGAGAGGGAGAGAAATTAGGAGAAAGAAAGGGGGAGAGGAAATGGGGAGGCCAGGTTGGAGTGGGGGGACCCAAATATAAAAACAAAGGCAGAAAGGGGTTAAAACCAACTCCTCAGCTCAGGGTCCAGTCCCCTCCACTGCACTGAGGACCAGGACTTGGGGCTAAGTCTGTCTCTCTCCAGCTCAGCTTCTCCAACACAAAGACACACAATGACATCGGTCACTCTGCTGCTCAGCACTTTTTAATGAACATTTTTATTTATTACAAATTGAAGTGATGGATACAGTCAGTGGGATGATGTATTTTCTCACTGCCCCCTGAGTTGTTGGAAACATTGAAATGTCCCCCTGTAACCGACTCCCCCACCCCCTCCCCACTGTGGGATAAGAATGGACAAACCAACGCTGCCCTCAATCTGTTAGCATAGCGACTGTCTGCTTCATCGCTGGAACTCTGCTCTGAAATGAGAAAATCCCGGATGGATTGATTAATGAGGGAATTTGATTGATGAATGGATTTGGTTGAAGGGATATTTCAGCACATTCTTCAGCTGCTGCCTGAACTTAGTCTGGGTCACGGCGTAAATCGCGGTGTTTGTGCAGCAACTGAGGAGCTGCAGCATGAGGCCCAATTCCTGCACAAAGGGATGGAGTTCTGCAGACTGATACCCAATCCAATACATTCGGTACCATATAGAATACGCCATTAACGCGGACCATAACAGCATGAAATTGGCCGTGATTACAAACAGTAAAATGATGGATTTTTTTCGGTTTCTCATTTCAGTGTCAGACTGAGCGTCCCCATTAGTGTTCGCCCGGAGTCTCTTTCGGGCTCTGCTGGTAACTACAATGTGTCTGACGGTGAGAACATTGATCAGCAGAATCAGGAGAAATGGGACACACGGGGTTAGAATGTTATGGAGGAACTCGATTGAGGCCCAGACACTGGAGAAAAAAACAGTGCTTGTTACGTTACAAAACCAGGGGATGTTCCCTAGCCGATAATGAGGTAAGAGCATAAAATACCAGAAAATATTCATTAAACAGCTCAGCACAGTCACTGCTCCCAGAACCACAGCCGCCGTTTTCTCACTGCAATATTTACTTTTCAGCTTCTGGCAACAAATGGCCACAAACCGATCAAAGGTGAAAGTGACGGTGAACCAGACAGAACAGTCAGTGGCTGCATAAAGCAGGACGGCGTGGATATTACACACGGGGATGGAGTGCCGAAGGAAATAAAACTGTTTCTCATAAACAATGGGAATGTGTCTCAGGATCAGGTCGAGGATAATGACCAGGAGATCCGCCGCTGCCATGGCCCCCAGGTAACGTCTGACACATGGAGACAATCCACAATCTTTATAAAGCAGGACGTAGATGGTCACTACGTTAACTGTGAGGAAGGAAGACAAACCCATTATCCATCAGCCTGGAGGCAAAGGGACCCGTTTGATTGGGGACCCAGTGAAATTTTCAAATGTGTCCCTGCATTCAGGGATTTATTAAAATAATTGGAGCTGAAATAACAAACGAGAGAATCTGAATTACTGACAAAAATGTGACATAAACCACAAGAAACTCTCCCTCCCCAAACACACAGAGACAGATGCATAAGGACAGATGGTTTCTAAAACATTCCCACATACACAATTACTCGAGAGTAGACACAGACCACTTCTTTCCAGTTCCTAATACGGAGGGTGAAAACGTTGCTGTCCTGAAGGATTCTCTCCCAGGTAACTGAAGATAAACAGAGTTTAGGAATTTCTGTATTTTGGTCTAAATTGTGGTCGATCCTGTTTCGTGAAAAATGTAAACACAGGTTAAATGTATTCACCCCTTGAAATGCCTGAGGTAACATCTGAAGAGTGTTTCCTTCTCCCTGGAACGGGATCTCTTCTTTCGGAATTTTATCGTTTGTTCAATTGGTCGTTCACAAACAATGTCAGTGTTCTGGGGAATGTCAGTTGGAGATAGAATGTTCTGGGGAATTTTCCCCAGCGACATCAGCACCATCCACCCCCACCCCCACCTTTTCTTCCATTATATTGGTGACTGTATCGATTCCTCGTGCTCCCATGCGGAGCTTGAACAGTTAATCAACTTCACCAACACATTCCACTCTGACCTCTCGTTCACTGGGACAATCTCGGACACCGCCCTCCCCTTCCTGGACGTCTCCATATCCATCTCTGGCGACGGACTAACGACAGAATTCTACTACACACCCACCGACTCCTACAACTACCTGTACTACACCTACTGATCCTAACTCCTGTAAAAGCAACATCCCTTAATCCCAATTGCTCGGCCACCACTGCACCTGCCCCCAGGAGATCCAATTCCAACTGAGAACATCCCAGATGGCATTCTTCATCTAAGGTGGCAATTTTCCCACCCACGTGGTCCATCAGGCCCTCCAGCACATCTCCTCCACTTCCTGTAGCTCCGCCCTCTAACCCCACCATTCACAATGCAAGAAGGACAGAACCTCCTCGTCCTCACCTATCACCCACCAACCTTCATATACACCATATCAACCGCCGGTATTTCCACCACCTACTAACAGACCCCACCATGAGGGATATGTTTCCCTCCGCACACCTGTCAGCATTCCAGAGAGACGATTTCTTCCATGACTCACACTGTGCCTCACACCAGCCCTCACCTCAATCCCAACACCTTTCCCTGCCACCGCTAGAAGTGCAAAGCCTGTTCCCAAACCTTCCCCCGACCTCTGTCTGTCATCCCAAAGCGTCCTTCCACATCGGTCAGCAATTTACCTGTACCTCCACTAATGTCATTGACTGTATCCATTGCACCAATTGTGCTCTCCTATACATCGGAAGGGCGGACACCAACTTGCAGATTGTTTCAGAGAACATCTCTGGGATACCTGCACCAAACAGCCCCGTAGCTGAACACTTCAGCTCCCCCTCCCAATCTGCCGAGGACATGCAGGTCCTGGGCCTCCTCCGTCGCAAAACCATTACCACCCAATGCCTGGAAGAACAGTGCCTCATATTCCGTCCTGGCACCATGTAACCACACAATATTAATGTGGATTTCACTGGTTTCCTCATTTCCCCTCACCCCGTCATATCCCAGTCTAAAGCCTCCAAATCGGCACCACCATCTTGAACTGTTCATCGCCTTTCCCACCAATCCGCTCTACCCTCCTGTCGGACCTATCACCATCACCTCCACCTCCATCTGCCACTTATATTCTCAGCTGCCTTCTCTCCATTCCGCCCTCCTCCCATTTTCCTCTTAGACGCCCGGCCCAGAAGCCTCATTCCTGATGAAATGGTTATGCTCGAAACGGATGCTGCCTGACCTGCTGTGGTTTTCCAGCAACACGCTCCCGGTCAAGAAACAGTCTGACACCATCATATTCACAGAATCAGGCCTGATGAGTAATGTTTCATGAAGCCCCGTCACCATCCCTGGCTTTATCCAGACCCACTAGCAGGACATACTCACCAGTGGTGGAGACACCCTGGGATACAGTCAGGGAAAGAGCTATCCTGGAATTCCTCAACATAAATTCCATAACCCGTGTAACTCATGGTAACAGGTCACAGATGGTCAAAGAAATCACCTGAGGATGGAAATCTCCTGCCGCCACCTCCACGCCTTGGCGATAACTCAGTTCCCCTCAATGTTGAAAACAATTCGGAGGTAGCACTGAGGGTGACAAAAACACAAAGCGTACTCTGTGTGTGGGACTTCATTGTTCATTACCAAGAGTGTCTCCACAGGCCCACCACTGAGTGAACACGGAGAGGCCTCTAATATACAGCATCCCGACTGGGGGAAGTGATGGGGGAACCAACAAGAGGGAAACATTCTCACCAAACTCATTATCCCAGATTAATCTGTCCCTGACAGTATCTGTATGAGCAGCCAGCACACAGTCCTGGCAGAGGGGAAGTCTGAGCCTCAAATTGAAGATATTGTCCACTGTGTTACGTGACACTGTCTCTTGTGAAGTAGTATATGCATCTAAAGGATTGAGCAACTGGAAGGTGGACATCCATGAGGCACTGTGGGTTATCAGCAGCTGTAGCATCAATGGCCTTCCCTGCATCGTAATGTCAGAAGTGGGCTGTTCACTGATGGTTCCGAAATGTTCTGCACCATTCCCAACTACACCTGTACTGAAGCAGGCTATTCAGCCCATCAAGAGTTTTAAACAGGAACAGAATGAGGCCATTTGGCCATTGGAGGCTGTTACTCAGCAATTGGAGCAGATCTTTTAATCTCTCATACCTGTTACACAGGAAATGGAAGGGAACATTCAGCCTTTCAAAGCTGCTGCACAGGAATACAGGGAGCGCTGGTTATTGAGCCAGGAGCAGGGATAAATTAGGGAGCAATCAGTCTCTATCAGTTTAACACAAATTTACGACTGCTATGACACAGAGACCAGTGCTGGGCCATCAACTATTTGCAAAATATATCAACGGTGTCCAGAAATGGAACAAATGTGTTCTAACTAAATTTAAATTTACACCAGGTTAGGCAGGGACTGAAATTATCAAGAGGACGTAGAGAATCTGTAAATGTCTATGCAATGGACAATAACTTGGTAGATCGAATATAACGTGGGTAACCGTGAACCTGTGGTTTTCTTTTTCAGGAAGAATAAAAGGTTGTGTATTACCGGAATGGAGAGGGATTTCAAGACTTAATGAAACACTCCGTACTGATCCGTTCAGAAGTATTGTTCCACCTCCCTGATGGTTTGCTCCCTGATGTTTCAGAGGCCCCATTGCTCTCAGTGCACACGGAATATTTTGATGTGGCTGTTTGGCAGTGGAGAGTGGTCCGGGGAAGTGTGCTTTGAGTCGTGGACTAAGGTGACGGCCTTCTTTTGGGAGGCCACCCTTTCTTTCCCCACAGAGACGAAGACAATGGGATTGGGTGACTGTTTCTGAATGAAGAGGCTGTGACTGCTGCCAGGACAGTGGATATTAACCAATATGATGTACTGTGCATGGGCACACTGTAACGTCAATGGGGTGAGAGATGAAGGGTCCAATCACAAAAATGGGAACGAAAGGCATTGCCAGATCAGCAGAAATGGTAGTTGTATCACAATCTCAATCCACCTCCAGAACCAGCCCAGACACAATAAAACTAAAGGAGATATATGCTCACAGTGGAACATTGTGTAAACCAGGCTAGTGTACTGCTCAGTACAACCCAGCAATCAGTCCAGATTGGAACATTGTGTGCAGATTCATTCTTTGCACTGGTCAATAAAATCCAGCAATCTGTCCGGAGTGAAACACTGCATAGATCATATCAGAGCGTTGATCTATAAACCTAGACCAGATATCTGTCCAGCACGGTGAGCTGCGCAGACCACAGCAGTGCATTGATCTAAAAACCCGGACTAGATATCTGTCCAGCACGCGGAGCTGTGCAGACCACAGAAGAACATTGATCGATAAACACGGACTAGATATATGTCCAGCACGGTGAGCTTGCAGACCACAGCAGTTCATTGATCTAGAAAACTCAATCAGATATTTTGACTAGCACAGAGAGTTGTGCAGTGATCACTGGAGAATAGATCTGTAAACCAGGAGCAGTTACCCTCGCAGGATGTAGAGCTGTGTACACGACCCCAGTGCAGTGAACTGTAAACCAGGAGCAATTGCCCTACTTACATGTAGTGCTGTGTCCACCACCCAAGTGCATTGCTCAGTAACTCTCTCGTAGATCACTGCCCAGGGTGGGGAAACTTGCAGGGGAAAGTGACAGGATGTGCAGTTCCCATCCATTTACAGCTCCATATCTCCGTGGTGCAATGACACAGGGTTGCTGTGGGAATAAAACTCACTGACAGAGAGAGAGATTGCGGACGAATCAGTTTAAATGACACCATATTTGGGTATAGACATAGAGGGGAAGATCGAAAGACATGTTATGGAAAAATATATTTCAGAATGCTGAAATGCAGAAATTTTGATTGCATCCTGCAACATGAGTCAGTATACATTGAGTGTGACAGACGGATTGTCTGCACGAGGCTGAACTAGTTTCCTGGTGCTATCTTATCAAACTCACCTTATTAACTATCCACCTCACGCCATTTTACCCCTCTCATTCAATGCCAGCCCGATTCTCCCATCCATGATGGCTGGAAGTACTCACCATCGCCAGGATACACCTGGATATTCCGTGATCCCAGGCACTGGTGCCATTTTTAAAAGGCCACTGTGCACATGGTTGAGCTTTCTCAGTTTGGAGCTGCTCTGCACAGTTTACCCCGAGCGTGGCAGATAAGGGGCAATCATACTACGGTTTGTCGACAGGGGCATGGAGGTCCTAATGAATGGGCTAGTACTGAGGGGGAACCATTCACTTCCCGGGGGGGGAGGGGGGGTGTGGTGCACACCACCAAAACCACCGAACATGGTCTGAGCTCTCCACCCACCACAGTGCAGTATCTGCAGTCTGAAGAAATGCCCAGCAATACAAGGCAAGCATCAATAATCTTCCCCGCTCTGTTAGGATAAGGGTTACCTTATTCTGTCTGCTCCATGACAGACACTGTATTTCTGTTACAGTATTTACCTCCGAACAAGTCGTATGGTTCAACTGCTGCATGCCACACCTTCCTTCTCTCTCACACACACTCTCTCTCTCCCTCCCTCTCTCCCTCCCCTTCCCTCTCTCTCTCACACAGACAACACACCATTGGAATCCTCCCACACGGTGGTAAAATATTCCAGACAATTCTGATTATGGAATTTTCCAGATAATGTTCCAAATAATTTCCATTTTCATGAAAATGTCAATGCCCCAGTATGTAACACATAAGGGGAAGGAGTAAATATGTATGTTTTTCAAATCACATACACTTCAAATCCATCAGGAGGCTATTCAGCCTTTCTAATGTGCTCTAGCATTTAATAATATCGCGTCTGCTCTGATGATTTTCTCATCTCCATGTTACAGGAACTTGAAGACATTCAACCCCCTGGGTTCCTGTCACTGACCGGCCTACACTCAGGCACTTTTACCCCGGTATTTTTCAAGCGCCTGTTCGATGGTGCTTCCCCGGGTCGGACTCTCCTAACAATATATTCCATTTGCTTTATACGTCTCTGTAATGGTAAACACATTTTACAATGACCAATAAAAAATCTAGACTTATTTTATGGCTTTCGCAACCAATCACAATTACTCATTTCGGTTATTTCACTTGCCTCACCATATTGTATTCATCCAAAAACGGCTTCGAAACACTTGTCTCGTTATAAAGTACTATTTCGAGCGAAGATCGTTTTTATCCTCAGCCGTTATCTTGACCATGATCTGAATTGTACCTTTTTCCGACTTTTGGAATTTTCTCTTGCCCTTAGTCTGTGACTGCTTCTGCTTGTAACTGTTCCACAGTCTCCCACTCAGTTGGCTGGAGGGCTGGTTTGTGATGCAGAGGGAGGCCAACATCCCAGATTCAGTTCCCTCACAATGACAGAGGTTACCATGAAGGGGACATGCTCTCAACCTCATCCCATCCCCGACGTGTGGTGACCCGCAGGGTAAACCACCACGCCTAGTCTCTCTGTAATGACAGAGCAGCTCCATGGTCCTTTGGAATTCTATTCCATTACTGTTCGCATTTTAAATTGTTATCAATATGATCATTTTGTTTTGCATTATGTTCCTGAATGTCCTGGAACAGTGTCATTTGTTCCACTGTCAGCATTTCCCCCACACTGCACATACCTGCCAAATAATCCTTGACTGTGTTGTAATTTATGAACCTTCTCTCTGTGCCTCAAAATATTCAATTTGTCTGTCTCCAATACTCTGCGGGAAAGAGAGCTCCAAGACTCACAACGCTGAGGAAACTAACATAAAAAAATCATCTGAGTGTAAGATTAATTTTTGTCGCCTGACTTGAGAAAGGAGAGAGTTACAATTGAAGATGTTCAGATATATTACAGTTGGTGTATTCCAGTGATGAAAGGCTTACATTATGGAGGCTTTAACAGGTGAATCTTGGAATTAGAGGTGATCTTATTGAAACATTCAAAACCTTGAGGAGAGTGGATCAGGTAGATAACTACTGGGTGTTTGTATAGTCCAAACTTGTTGTCATTGTTATAGAACCTCGACAATGTGGAAGCAGGACAGCTCCCCAACTGAGTCCATACCAACCAATTGAATAGCATCCAGCGAGTGGTTCGCACTGTTGCCTCAAAGTGCCACAAACCCGGGTTCAATTCCCGCCTCAGGCGACTGACTGTGTGGAGTTTGCACATTCTCCCTGTGTCTGCGTGGGTTTCCTCCGGGCGCACAGTCTAAAAATGTGCAGGTTAGGTGAATTGGCCATGCTAATTTGCCCGTAGCGTTAGGTGAATGGGTGAAATGTGGGGGAATGGTTCTGGGTGGGTTGCGCTTCGGCGGGTCGGTGTGGACTTGTTAGGTCGAAGGGCCTGTTTCCACAATGTAAGTAATCTAATCTAAAAACCCAAACCTGACCGATGTAACCCTGTATTTCCCATGACTAATCCACCTAACCTACACATCCATGCGCACTATGGGCAATCTAGCATGGCAAATCCTCTCTAAGCTACATATTTTTGGACTGTGGGATGAAACTGGAGCATTTCGAGGAAACCCCACACTGACACCGGGAGAATGTTCAAATTCCACATACAGGCTTGCCCGAGTTTGGAATTGAGCTCAGCTCCTTGGTGATGTGAGGCAGCAGAGCTAACCACAGATCAACCATGCTCCTCTATTAGATATATTAGTTACTTGTGTCTGACTAAAAAAATCGGCCTGACTTGGTACTATCAATCAAACTGACCCAGTCTGAGAATTTTGCCATCAGCCATATCGGCAGTCTGGTTACATTTCAAATTTGTTGTGGACAGTGGAGGAGTGGGACTGGTAAAGGAAACAGTGACACCCTCCAATCTCAGAACCGGAGTGAGGAGAAAGTCACGAACAGAAAGTCACGCAGAAGTTTGGGATGGCTGAACCTTTATATTATATCGAGGCTGGCTTCGTCTGATTGCCCATAGACAGGTGAATCAGGGATAACGGTGCATGGAGAAAAAAGTGCAGCTGGGACCACAAGGAGATGAGACACGACCTTATTTACTGGTGGAGTAGTGTCAAAGGGCCGAACGGCCTGCTCGTGTCCCTCAGCCCTCTATTCTGTTGTTCCAATCAGCCCTTCGGACCTGCTACACAGGGGTAGATCGAGGCCACACCGATGGTTCGGTGCAGTTTTGAAAAATGTACTTGGAAAATTCGGGATCGGTCAGGAAGTGACTTGCAAACCTAATCCCTCTTTCCAGGCTTTTCCATCTGCTTGTAACTTCTGCTCTAGATGTGGGTCATGTTACAGACCCAGATTCACTTTGTATACAACCCCTACACCCCACAGAGGGTTAACTCAAACAAATCCATTTCTCTCCCTGAATGAAACATTGTGAAACACGACTTCCAAGAAAATAACCAGTTTCTTTCCAAAAGCAATGCATAAAAATGTAAGAAATAGGAAGAGGAGCAGGCTATTCGCCCCCTCAAGTCTGCCCTGTTATTCATTAAGAACATGGCTTATCGAATCCAATGCTCACCTCCAATGTCCTGCTAACCCCTCGTATCCCTCAACTTGCTGATACGTCAAAAACCAATCCAAATGCATGCAGTGACTCAGACTACACAACGTGGCTTAGGGACATCCAGACATTCACTGCCATCTGAAAGAATACACTTCTCTACATCTCAGTTGGAAATCGATATCCCTTATTCTGTATATATGTCCCCGTGTTCGAAAATCTGCCCAGGAGTGGAACCATATTCTCAGAATTTACCTTGTCAAGCCTCCACTGTATCTTGTACGTTTCAGTAATATCACTCTATTTCAGTTCAACTACAAAAAATAATGCCTCACCATTTTAGATGTACGCAATAATTCAATCCTTTCATCCCAGGATTGCGCCGAATGAACCAGCCGAGTTACTTGCTGCATCGTGTGCTGACGTTATCTTTCATATACAAGAACACTCCAATCTATTTGCACTGCTCTTTAGTTTGGGAGTCCTCTTTATTAAATAAAAATAGCTGCCTTTTGCTTCTCAGTGTCATCCTCAAACTTGGATGGATATTGCACTCAACTCCTGCCGTCACGCTGTCAGTATAGGTTGTACGACTGAAACCGTCGTAATGATATCTGTGGTACTCCAGTAGATATTTTTTTTATCAGAAAGATCGATGAATCCTGACTGTCCGATTTTTGTGTTAACCAATCGTTATTTCATGCGAATACATATTCCATCATCCTATGACCCTCTGTCTTGTGTAAGAATGTTTAATTTGTGCTATCTCGTGGAAAATCTCTGGAAAGCCTCGTGTCTACCAGCAAGTGCGCATGTTACATTCTCAGGGATCTCCAGAAAAAAACTTTGCATGATTTTACAGGGCAAAATATAGATGCACATTCACAAAACCATGCTGACTCTGCGTGAAGCTTTTCTAAATGTCCAGCAATTCTTTCCTTAATAACAGACTCTAACAAATTCCCAGCAATAATGTTGAGGCTAATTGGTTCCAGCTTTCAGTCTCGCTCCTTTGTTGAAGATAGGCGCCACATTGGAGATTCTCCAATTTCACTGGACTACCCCTGTAATCCAAAGAGTTATGGAATACATCTCACAGAGCCACTAGTCACTCTGTAACCATTTATTTTAAAACCAACTATGAATTACTGCTGACCT
The DNA here is from genome assembly GCF_037043375.1 of Chiloscyllium plagiosum. Classification (NCBI taxonomy): domain Eukaryota; kingdom Metazoa; phylum Chordata; class Chondrichthyes; order Orectolobiformes; family Hemiscylliidae; genus Chiloscyllium; species Chiloscyllium plagiosum. Next base: position 76,396,068 of record NW_028270176.1, read on the forward strand.
GTCTACCCTTAATCTTATCTGTTTGTTAAAAACCTTATTCCTTTTGATAGAGGCAGTTCATGACCTTCCTTCCTATTACCATTTTGTTCATATCACTGAAATGCTTACAGTGCCTTACCCTGTGAAGGATGATGTAAAATACTTGTGTAAATGATCTGCCTGTTCCCTCTGGCCAATTCCTGAGGAAGGCTTATGCCCGAAACGTCGATTCTCCTGTTCCTTGGATGCTGCCTGACCTGCTGCGCTTTTCCAGCAACACATTTTCACCTCTGGCCAATTCTCCAGTCACACCATCCAAATATGCTCAATACACGTTCCTCACTTCATTTCTACCAAAGGTTACACACTCATTCTGAACGAATTTTTAATATACTCCAAAAAGCTCGTGATGCCTGTTTTTATTTTTTTTGCCAATTTGCTTACGTCATACGTTTTCTTCCTTTTCCTTCACTTTCTAGATTCATGCAGTGATTTAGCACACATACAGAACCTTTGTTTCAACTTGTTCATGCTGACCAGGTTGTCCAATCTAAACAAGTCCCATCTCCTTGCATTTGCCCATATGCCTCAAAATATCTCCCAATCACATATTTGTACAAATGTCTTTGAAATGTCGTAACTGCACTTGCATCAACTACTGGCAGCTCATTCCATACACATATCACCCTCTCCGTGAAATAGTTGCCCCTTGTCCCTTTTATATCATCCCCTTTCATCTTAAAGCTGTGCCCTCTTTATTTGTATTCCCCTATCCTTTGGAAAAGACTTTGGCTATTCTCCCTATCCATGCCTCCCATGATTTTATAAACTTCTACAATGTCACCTCTCAACTTCCTGCACTCCATCTGATAGTAACTTCAAGAATAATCATTTAAGCATAACCACAGCAAATTTGAAACAATATTAAAAATGACAGGAAAACAACACTCAACCCAAAACTTCATACTGTGATTTGTTTTTCTTCATGTTACAATACTGATGCAGCATGAAACTCTGACTAGTACCAGTAAGACGTCAAAAATCTGAAATCGTTTGTCTGAAGGGGTGATGATTTCTACAGTGAAAATGTGTTTCTGGCCAGATCAGTATGATACCACATGTTCAACATTCTTCCTCCTGGCCTCCCTATGACGTTGCGTGTTTGCGTATTCTTTATCTTACTCTCAGCAGAGGAAACCCCATTTCCCCCATTCACATCTTAATTTGAAACCAATTTACGTCATCTTCTCATTCATCATTGCTAAAAGCCGGTTTATCCTTCGCCACGCCCTCTTTTCCCTGTCACCCATCCTCCACCTATGCCAAGGGATTCAAACGCCCAGATTCCAAGACTTTTCAGTTCAGTAGAAGTGTCACACTGGGCTTGAAACGCTAGCTCTGTTTCTGTGACTCTGCAGATGCTGCCAGACCTGCTGAGTTCTCCAGAAATGAATAGCACAGCACAAGTTTTCAATTAAACTAATAACGGTGGATACTGGAGACAAAATTCAAAACAAAAATGCTGGAGAAATTGGGAGCTTTGTAGAAGGGACACTGGGCCCGAAAGATTAACTCTGCTCTCACTCCACAAGATGCTGCCAAACCTGCTTAGTTTTTTCAGCAATTCCTATTTTTGAACGAGTTCCAACAATGTTCATCAAAGATGCTCAAAAGCCCTGTCCAACACGGAACCCCATACACTGGGAAGTGAATGATAATGCAAAGGTTACAAATTCCTTGGTTCTGAAACTACATAAAGCGGTAATCCCGGATACTGAAGAGTTATTAATCATGGTCAGGGAGAGAAACAGCGGGAAACACATTAACTTCAAACAGCGAAGACGACATTACAGTAATGGAAAAGATTCAGATGAATATGTTAAAGTATTTGAGTAATGCAACAAATTGGAGGCGTAACACCAGGGAGTGACCCTTAGCAGAATGAGAATATAAAAATGGAAGTGTTCCCACAGCAGAAACCAGGTAACTGAGTACAGGCCTAATGGGTATCGGGGACTTGGTGTGAATTGGGGAGCAGTCAGTCGAATTGAATTGCGGATAATGCGGCTCAAACTAGGTATTCATGTGGTGCTGTAGATCACAGCAGCTGCAGCAGCAGAATTGCATTCAAACACAATCTGTAAACTTGTCCCCAGAATAATCCTTCAGTCTACGATTACCATCAAGCTGATCTATGGTTCAGTAGCGAGTGTGCGTGCACTTGCCAAGGTCAGAATCATGTGGACCTCAATCTGTTGACAACCCACTTGACCAGTTACATTCCAAACAGTAGAACTAATATCTAGTGGTGAGCGAGAAATTATCCCAAGTCTAACAGATAAGATCTAAGCTCTGCAGTCCTGCAACATCCAGGAATAAATCTCGATGGATTTTAAACACCTTACTGGAGGAGTGGACTCCACAAATATCTATATCCTAAATAACGGAACATCCCTGTACATCAGTGTAAAAGACAAGGATGTAGTATCTGCACCATCCGCCGCCAAAAGTGTGGAGTGGAGGATCTACACCAGACTCCTCATGATGCCTACAAAATCACAGACGCCAGTATTCTATCAAATCGATTCGCTACACGTGACATGAATAAACAGCTGAACACGGTAGATACAACAAAGGTTCACTGTGTCTCACACATATACACACACCCCGAAAAAAAGAAAGAAAAAAAAAGAAAAAGAAAAGAAAAAGAAAATAGAAAGAAAAAAAAGAGAGAAAAAAATAGATACAACAATGGAAATTAGCCCTGACCCCATTCCTGCAATAGGACTGAAGACTTGTGCTGCACAACAAGCCGTGTCCCTGGGGAAGCTGTTTCCTTCTTGCTCGAACTCTTCGTGGTGATGTGGAAAATTACTCAACCATATCCAGTCCCTGAAGTGAGGAATAATTACAATCTGTCCAATTACCAGCCCCTCAGTCCCATCAAGAAAGTCATATTGGTGGGAGTTATTTTTGACAGAGCTGTCACGCAGCACAGAAATAACCTGCTCTGTGTGGTTTCAGGTAGGCGCCATTGTGGAGACGGTGTTGTTCTGGAAGTGTAATGGATTACTAATCCATACCAGGATAATGTTCTGGAAGTTTAGGGCAATTAATAACATATCGAGTCGGAAAATCTGGTGTCAGTAACAGTGAGCTTGAAGCCAATGTCGATTGGAAACATCGATCTCCTCCCCCAATGTACATTCAGGAACTGAATCTCCCGTGCTTTCCTGGTGTGGCCTAAAAGTGACTCCAGGCACACAGTCATGTGATAAACTTTTCAATGTGTCTGAAACGGCCAAGCAAGACACTCAATTGTATCAAACTGCTCAGAGGTCTTAAAGGAAAAACCGGACAGAACACCCAGCGCCAGCCTCAATATCGGAAAAAGGGATGTGAAAACTTAGTCCTGACGACCCAGCACAGACCTCCTTCCTAACATCTGAGAGTTTGTAACAACATTACAGAGATTTCCCACAGACTGCACAGAAATATTGGGAAAGGTGGAGGTCATACAACACATTGAGCCTCCACCATTCTAGGTCATGGAGAAAGTCTCCTCAATGCAGTTTCCCCCGCACAGTTTTCATATCCCTTAGTTTGTGTAAACATCGTGAAAAATAAAGTAAAAACTGCTGTAGTCCCTTTGGTCCATCAATTTTGCTCTTCCATTCAATATACAAGCAGTTCACCAATAACGCTTGTTTATTAAACACAATTTGGCTGCAACACGATTCATGAATTGCGGATCTTTCTTTACAAAGGGATCTCCCGTTCACTGTGACACAATTTCTTACACGGCACCTGCTGAATAGCAAATCCCAGCCTCAGGGTCCTCTGTCTGTGAAATGCGCCCTTGGTGTGTTCAGCTATAAAAGAAATGCAAACTGCTCTGTAAGCCTTGAACCTGAGTCTGAAACTAGGAATTGTAGTATACATTGAGAAGATACGACCACCTGATGAAGGGGCGTCGCTCAGAAAGCTAGTGCACTTCCAATTAAACCTGTTGGAATATAACCTGGTGTTGTGTGATTTTTAACTTTGTAACACCCAGTCCAACACCGGTATCTCCAAATCATGCTGCAGTCTGTCACTGTAGTGTTAAAGTGTTGCATTTACAGCACTATTTCATTACAATATAAGATTTAAAGTCTGAGCTATAATTTGTATTCAACTAACAATTGTTTTTGTTTTGATTTGTAGTTATACGTTAACGGTTTGCCTCTAAAACCGCCTTAATAATATTTATGATTTCAATAAGACAGTGTTCCACAGGATCACAGCTATCACATTATTGGACCTGTCATGATGGCTGGCCCTCTAGCTCCAAAGCATTCTCCTGCTCTCTCTCCATTATTTTAGTTTCCAGAAATTGTTATTTATATTCAGTGCCTCGGCTTCCACAGCCTTATGCGAGAGAGAATTCCCCATGTTCAACAGTCTCTGAGTGCAGACATTTCTTCTCATCTCACTGCAGAGTGGCATGCATGTACCTAAGACTGTGACCCCTTGTTATATACTTCCCAGCCTGGGGAATTTTAAGCCTTGCTTCCAATCTGCCTCGCCCTGTCAGAGTTATATATATTTCACTGAGATCTCGATTCATTTTCCTATACCCCATGGAATACAGGCCCAGATCCCCAAACTCTGCTCGCACAACAAGCCTGTCATCCTACAGATCAGTCTGGTCATTCTTCACTGCTCTCAGATATGTCGTTCATTATGTAAGGAGACCATAACTGCACACAATACTGCACAATGTTCGAGATGCAGTCTCACCAAGGGCCCTGTACAGCTGCAGTAATACACGCCTACTCCATTGATATCAAGCTCAGCACCAAATTTATCTTCCTAACTGCTCTCTATTCCTGCAATATAGCTTTCAGTGACCTGGTGTACATGGATGTCCAGGTCCTTCCACACCATACACTCACAGGAGCAGAGACTTTGTACCATCATATATACAGCACGGTCTACATTAGTCCCACTTTCCTACACAAGTCCCATAGCCTTGAATGTTATGACACTTCAAGAGCTCGTCCAAGTACTTTGTTACGGTTGTGAGGTTACCCATGAAAACTCTCCTCTCAGGAAGTACATTCCAGACCCCAACACCCTCTGGGTGAAGAATAATCCTCTAATTCTCTCTCATCCTCAAACCATTCACTTTAAAATTGTGCCCCCTTGTTCTTGACCTTTTTCCACCCTATTCATGTCCATCGAAATCTTGATTTGGAGATGCCGGTGTTGGACTGGGATGTACAAAGTTAAAAATCACATAACACCAGGTTATAGTCCAACAGGTTTAATTGGAAACACACTAGCTTTCGGAGCTGATGAAGGAGCGACGCTCCGAAAGCTAGTGTGTTTCCAATTAAACCTGTTGAACTATAACCTGGTGTTGTGATGTTTAACATCGAAATCTTATCCTTCTGTATCGCGACCCCTCAGCTTTTTCTACTCCAAAGTAAACAATCCGAGCATTTCCAGCCACTCTCCACAGCTGATATGCTCCATTCAACCGAAAATCATGGTGAATCTCCTCTGCACACCCTCCAGAACAATCGCATCCTTCCTGTAATGTGGCTCCCAGAACGACACACAGTATTCCATCTTGGCCACACCAATGTTCCGCAAAGCTCTTATAATCTATGTGCCGATGAAAGGAGGCTATGTTTACGTTCTCAACTTGTGCATTAACCTTTTTAGTCACATTTTGGGATGTGTGGAGAAGCACACACTCTGATCTTCCTCGTGTGCTACTATTCATTGAGTACTCCACATCTGGTTCCTTCTTCAAAACTGCATCACCTCATACTTAGCAGGGTTACATTCCATCTGACATTGATTCACCCATCTGACCATTCTAACTGTATCGTCCTGTAACATAAGGCCTTCCTCCCCACTGCCAACCACCCTGCCAAACTTTGTGTTACACATACACTTACTTATCACCCTCCCCCTACACCGCTTCCTATTCACATCTACATCATTTATGAATACCACAAATGATAAGGTTAAAAATCACACAATACCTGGTTATAGTGCAACATGTTTATTCAGAGGCACTAGCTTTTGAAGCGCTGCTTCTTCATCACATGAATGTGCGCTTTGAAAGCTCGTGATTCCGAATAAACCTATTGCACAGTAACCTGGTGATTTGTGATTTTTAACTTTGTCCACCCCAGTCCAACATTGGCACCTCCGAATCACAAATAATAAGGGGCGCAGCACTGATCCCTATGGTGTACCATTGGACACTGCTTCGCAGTTACACTAACAGCCTTCTACCACCACCATCTATCTCCTACCTCTCAAGTTTATTAGGATGCAACTTAGCAAGTCACTGATGGGTTCTACTGTTCCCTCGTCATTCGGTTCCTATTGATACATGTAGATTACCTAGGGAATTTACCGAAACTTGCACTTCCAGCAGGTTTCCATGCCCCTATGTTAGTCAGTCCCCAACAAGTGAATAATTTCCTCCTTATTGCGGTCTTAAATGGCCTGTCCCTTCTCATGCTATTGTTGCCTTAACTGTAGAGTAGACAGCCAGACAAACGTACTGTTTATTTCCAACTTGTCATCTGTTTAATGTATATTCTAAATTTCACTGCGATTACGTCTTATTCTTTGAAACTCGAGAGAACACAGGTAGAGTTTCCTCATCAGGCAATCTCACCACCTGATGCATTTATCTGGAGAATGTCCATTGCACTGCCTCTGTCGTCAGAATATTTTTCTCAGATTGGGTCACCAAAACCGTACACAATATTCCAGACACAGTCTGCTTCAACATGACCTCCCATCAATATTCTGATTCCCTTAAATGAAGGCGAACCTAACTTTAACTTTCCACTTACATCTATTCCTCCAAATACCCTACAAACTATTTCGAAGTTTATCAAGTATGATTTCCCTTTCAGCAATGCTTACAGATTCTCTCCAATGTTGCTGTTAATTTTTAAATGTCCAATATCACATCCTATGTAATAGATTTCAACAATTTAACGACAGATGTCAAGTTATTTGTTCTGCAGTTCTCCACACTATCTCTTCTTGCCTTTGTACATGCTTGGATACATTCCATTCATCTACCATGCTTGTATCACGTTTACTACCTTCCATTCATCGAGAAATGCTTCCATCGTCTGCAGAATGCATAAGAAAATAAAACACATTAATCGACTGTGCAATTAATACTTCTGTTGCTGATTTATTTGTAATATTTTGATATGAAGTACATCTGGCTCTCAGACTTAGCAATTCTCAATCCAGCTACAATGTTAAGTACTACCTTGTTACTGATATGAAATTACTTTATGTCTTTAGTTCCACATGTCCGAGATGATCACTTGGTATTTCTCAGAGATTTTCGGGATCTTCGTCCATGAAGACAGATGCAAAGGAACTGGTTATTTTCTTGGCCATTTCCCTGTTCACCACAATAAAATCTCCTCTCCCGGTTAAAACCTCCTACATTTGACCGTGCTTTTATCTTGTTTTATTTGAAATATAGTTTTTCGATTTATGCCGTCTTTGTATTTCTGTTTGTTAGTATACATGTTCACTTTTTGATTTCCATATCAGTGTCATGGCACTCTTCTCGATTGTAATTTTTTGAGAATTCTCAGTTTTCCAAAATGTCTGGAATTCTTCTGAAGTCAATTCCTGTGATTAATATAATCGATAAGTTGTTATGTTAACCATCATTCAGTCACTTTAACATACTTTGGTGTTTTTACCTTCAAGAAATAGACGCATCTTCAGACTTTGCAGTATTTCTTTAAATCTACCATTTCTGACCAGAAATATCCGAAAGCACTGCAGGAGGAGAGAGAAGAAATTGCAGGGGGGGGGGGGGGGGGGGGGGGGTTGATTGATATTTTTGCATCATCGCTGGCCATGGGTGAAGTCCCAGAGGACTGGAGGGCAGTGAAGGCTTTGTCCTTATTCAAGAAGGGCTACAGGCCGAACATCTGCATTATGTAATGTTCTTCAGAGGATTCTGAGAGAGAAGGTATTCATGCATTTGGAAAGACAGGGTGTGATTAGGAACAGTCAACAAATTTTTGTACATAGGAGATCATGGCTCACAGATTTGTTAGTATTCTTTGATGAAGTGACCATCAATGTTGGCGAGGGCAGGGCGGTATACGTAGTCTACAAAGATTTCATTCCACATGGTACGCTGGACTGGAAGATTAGATCGCATGGAATTGAGTGGGAGCTTGCAATGTGGATGCAAATTTGGCTTGATAGAAGGAAGCAGAGTGTAATAGTGGAAGGATGTTTGTTGGATGGGAGGTCTGTCACTAGTGGAGTGACTCAGGGGTCGGTGCTGCGACCATTTCTGTTTGTTATATGTGTAATTATTTAGAATCGAATGTACAAGACATCATTACTAAGATTGCAGATGACACTAAAATATGCGGTATTGTGGACAGTGAGAAAGGTTAACACAAATTGCAGCAGGACGCTGATCAGCTAGGGATATGGGCCGAGAAATGGCAAATAGAGTTTAATATAGATGCATGTGAGATCTAGCATTTGGAAAGTCAAATCAAGGTCGGAATTTCATGGTTGGGCATTAAGAGGTGGAGTGGAACAGACGAACCCTGGAATTCGGGAGCATGGTTCTCTGAAAGTTGATTCAGAGTTAGACAGGGCAGTGAAGAAGGCTTTTGGCACTCTGGCATTCATCAGTCGTGGCGATGAACATCGAAGTTGGGGAATTATGTTGCAGGATGCACTGGTGAGCGCATACATGCACCTTAATGTTCCGTTTGCTCACTTTGCGAAGGGACAGATGTTATTAAATTGTGAAAAAGTTCAGAAGAAATTTACAATGATTTTGCCAAGGTCTCAATGGTCATAGGTCTGGCGAGATAGTACGTTTTACTTTAGAGTGTATCAAACTGAGGGGGGGGGGGGGATCTTATAGAAGCGAATAAGATCATGGGAGGCATGAATAAAGTGAATGCAATGAGTCATTTGTCCCTGGGGTGAGTAATTACGGACTAGAAGACATCAATTTAAGGTCAGAGGGAAAAGAATAAAAGGGAACCTGAGGAGCATTTCTTTTACACACAGGATGGTACACATATGGAATGAGCTGCCAGTGGAAGTGTTTGAGGTGGGTACGTTCACAACATTTTAAAAGACAATTGAACAAATACACAGATATAAATGATGAGAAGGATACGGACAATGGCAGGGAAATGTGGTTAGTGTGTATGGATATTTTGATAGTAATGGACCACTTTTGACCGAAGGGCCTGTGTCTTTGTTGTAGGACTCTATGACTCTAACAACCATTGCATGTCTCCCACTGACTGTTATATTGTGGTTTTTCAATTCACTGGAGCGAACGTGACCTTGTAGCCCCCAGGCTTCCATGACGTTTGACCAGAATGCTCACACATGCTATATTGTATGCAGACGCCATGTAAAATGCAACATATTAATGACATTATTCCTCAAAAGCTGCTTAAGAGCAAGGTTATTAATTAGTCGTTCTTACCACACAACACCAAATCTGAAATGACCTGCTCTCTAGTTTGGTTCACAACATAGTCTTCAACCCACCTCAAATACACCATTCGAATTTATTTTTCACAACATTAGCAGTCACTTAGTTGAGGCGTTTTCAATGCAACTCGATACCATCAATTATTACTGCAGCAATCACGAGTATTTGTTACTCATTTACAGGATGTGGGCGTCACTGGATAGCCAGCATTTACTGCTGCTGTCGGAGGGCAATTAAGAGTCAACAGCGTTGCCGCAGGTCTGGAGTCACATGTAGGCCAGACCAGGTAAGAACAGCAGTTCCCTTGCCTAAAGAGCATTCAGTGAAACAGATGAGTTTTTTCCCCAACAATCGATAACAGATTCCTGCTCATCATAGACCCTTGATTCCAGATACTTATTGAATTCAAGTTCCACCACCAGCCATGGAAAAATTCAGGCCAGGCGCCCACAACATTACGTGGATCTCTGGTTTAAGAGTCCAGCGATAATACTGCCAGGCCATTGCTCTTCCGTGCATATGCTTGCATATCTAATTTCCAGAGAATATGTTGCAAAATATTTGCATTACAGTTTTGGTTTAAATATATAACACTCCAATGTTTGCTTCTCTTTGCTATTTGTAAGATCTCCCCAAACTGATACTGTGGGATCTGAGGGACAGAGTCTGTGGCGTTATTAGTGAGAGACATGGGCAACACATTCGGGGAGACTCACTTCAACGCTGAGATGATCCGAAGAAATATCCAGCAATACAGGACAAGCATTAATGTCCTCCCAAGTTTGCCAGGGTAATGGTCATCGATTTCTCTCTGCTCTCTCACACTCACTGTGTGTCTGTCATAGCACCGATGCCCGAACAAGGCTCACGCTCTATCTGAAAATAAGGGTCATGCACTACCACTCTATTAAATTCAGCACCTTCCTTCAATCATTTTGTCTGTGGTCTATGCAATACACCGCACGAATAACACTGCATGGATTCTGCACTGTGGTCTGTCTCCCTCCAGCCATCTCACGATCTCCCCCACCCCTACCTACACCATCACTAACTGCAGGGCCACCCACTCCCACCTTCACTCCCTTCCTCCATTTCTCCGATTAGAGGAGAAACTGCCTGAAATAGGACAGAAAGGACCAAGCTGGGTGTTGGATTGCCTGATATCCGGTACTCCATTCCTCACCCCCTCCCCACCACCGCCATGTGCGGAGGACCTGGTTCAAGCTGGGCAGGATCGGTACTCCTCGTGTAGAGATTCTGAAACATCCATGTCCCACCAACCGAGCAAGGAGCAATGTTCAATGAAGGGCAATTCTCACTTTGAACCCACTGGCAGTTCCAACGTCAGCTCTCTCACTCCCTCCCCCAAAACAAACACATGCCACATTACGCAGAGATGCAGGCACAGAATTACACAGAAATATTGGTAAATACCCCAATGTACTGACGTGCACAAAACATACAAGAAGATAGGCATACACACACGTAGAAGCACACAGAGGCATATACAGTCACACACAGATAGACACAAACACAGATAGATACACATCGGTTGATATACAGACAGAAGTAGGCATACAAATACTCAGATAACAAACACATGGACACACACACACATACACACACACCGAGACACTCGTGTCTTAAAGACACCAATAGATAAGTTTTTGATTTATAAGGGGATCAAGGATTCTTGGAAGAAGGCAGGAGAATGAGGTTGAGGAACAGATAAGAAATTATTGAACGGCATATCAGACTCGATTATCCGAATGGCCTAATATCGCTCGTTTTTTGATGCTTATGTGGTGTTATCCGATCAGGTATTCTCGTGCTGAGACAGCAGCAGAGGCTGGGTTTGATACATAGTTGATCGTAAAGAGTCAGGAGGAATGTGGGACAGGTTTAGAGGGCTGAATGGTTTATGTCTTTTCCTAATTATTGTTTCCTTATGTCTCAAAAGAGGCGATTTGATGTTAAGTTAAGTTTAAAATAACGGGTCCTGCAATGAAATCAGGACGTCCCTTTCCCTTTAGTGTTGTGATATCTGCGGTGTCCTCATCCTCAGGGAGCAGTGAAGACTCAGTTATTTAAGATATTCAAGGTTGAGCTCGACTGATCTTTGCTGGGCAGGGTATTCAATGTTCACTGAGTACAGACAGGCGACGGATTGTCAGACATAATCGGATCAGCTATGGCCATTCTGAATTGTGCTGCTAAATGGCCAACTGCCGTCCCTACCCGACATGTTGTTCCCTTAATCCACCCCTCGAGGCTATTACAGGGATGTACTGCTGCCTCTACCACATGTGTTGTTCCCTCAATCCACTCTCGACGCTGTTGCAGAGACACACTGATGTCCCAACCCCACGTGTTGTTCCCTCAAGTAACTCCACGATGCTGCTAAAGAGATATACTGCTGCCCCTACCCATGTTTTGTTTGCTCAATCCACCTTCGATGCTGTTAAAGGGTAGGTGACCACCCCATTCAGCTACAAAAGATCGTTTCAATGAGATGGGAGGGAACCATCCTGCACCTCGAAGGAGTTGCAAAGGAATATAGAATGAAGTAATTCAGCTCGTTGAGTACATTTCGCAGCCCAGGAGGAGACCATTCAAACTACCTGAGCAACTTAACAGGAAATAGAGAGTAGAGATAAATGTTCATTTTCAGGTTGCAAAGCTGTAACTGATAGATTGTCTCAGAGATCACTCTGGGATCGTCAATGATCAATAATCTGTATGAAAGAGCTGGAGGAAGACGAGGGAACGGCTTGAAGCTCAATTAGCTTGTATACCAATATGATCATTCAATGTGTCAACAAATTGAGGTAGTGAGTTTCTATTGTGATATAGACAGGCAAGATTAGTGAGCAAACCTTCAGCAGAAATAACATAAGGTGAGGTGTCTGTTTTGGCAGGAAAGATAAAACAATGGTAATCAATTTTAATGGGGAGATTGCAGAACTCTGTGATACATGCTGTTTCCATGTTCCTGGTAAATGAGTCATATTAAGTCAGTCTGCAGATGCAGCAAGTGATTTGGAAGGTAAGTGGAACGATGTTGTTTCTGGCAAAAAGATATCAGGTTTAGTGAGGAATGTTTCGCTGCATCTGTACAGGGTAATGCTGAGACCACATCAGATACACTGTGTGAAGGTTTGATCCCCTAAACTAAAAAAAAAATAATAATTATTTCAGATGATTTCCAACATGTTCCCATTTACTCATTCACGGAATGAATGCCTTTTTTTATTGGGGATTATCAGTTTCGATCTTAGATGATAAATCTTATTAAACCATCCATGACTTTCTGAAAAGTGTATCAGCTGAATGCGTATTTTCTCTTGTTAAGGAGATTAAAGTAGAAACGCAATTTAAGAATAAGTAATATTGATTTAGCACACGTATTATAAACACATCGACTAATATTTGCAAATTATGCAGACACTTATAAACGTGTCATCAAATTATAAAGCGGGGACATTTCTTTTTGCGAATGAAAGCACTGTGCTCAACAACAGCAACTACGCACCTGCATATAGTTCATTATCATCCATTCCAGAGAATGTTCATGGAGAGCGCACATGGCCCAGTTTGGTGTTCAGTTGAATTTATTTTATGCTCTAACACAGAGAGGGCGAAAACGTTTCCCTGCCTAATTAGCAGCAGCCGATTGATCCATTTCTCTTACTCTGTTCCAACTGATAGCAAAATGTGAGACCATAAAATTCCTGAGTTACCTTTACCACTTTTCAAGGATTCCTGATGAGTATTCATTGGAATCTCTCCACAGCCTGAAGCAAAGGGAGTTGAGCCAAATCCAAATTTCCTTGAAAGAAATCCCACTTCCAGCAGCTTGTGTGAACAGACTAACTTCAAAAGCAGAAAACAATTTGGGACACTCTCCCATTTTACCACTTGTGATGTGTTCAAATTTTTGTGTCTCACAATTTTCCAGAAAATGGCCAGTGTGAGACCTACACTATTGGCAATATCACTAAACTGGTTAAATTTAATTTTTTTTGTAACCAGTGGAAGTGCAGGGCTGGAAAAGCAAACAGTGACCCTCCAACATTGATCGGAACACAAATGAGAAATTCCTTTCGGGCAGTTCAAGTGGAAATTCCCTTTCCCAGACGTTTGTGGTGCCTGGATGTTTGCACTTATTCAAAGTTGTATTGTATTCAAACGTTTGAAAGGCAAGTGAATTTAGGAAAATATATACAGTGAGAAAAGAGCTGCTGAGATCGCAATCAGATCAGACAAGATCTTAGTGCCTGCTGAAACCATGACTAAATGTCTGATTACCAACTCTTGATCCTCAGTCCTTTGTTCATATGTTCCATTCAGACTCTGAAACCTCCTGCACAGGCGCAGATGGGGGGAACACGTTCCAAATACCTGGTCCACAGTAATACAGCATCTCATTCAGTCCCTCAAGACTGACACACACAGTTTGGTGTGGGTTGCAAAATGTTATTGTGAAATACAGGCTGGGTTCGAGTGAAATGCATTGCTGTGGGTTTGTAGTGTTACAACACAGGATACATTCTCCTGCTTAATTTAAAACCAGCAACAGAGAAAAGATTTATTCTTTGCAGTAATCTGTGATAAATTTCGAGTCCAAACCTATTTAAAGTAAAAATTAACAACTTTACTTCTGAAAGTATAAAAGCGAATAATAAACCAACGACTATTCCAACTTCGTCCTCTCACCTATCTTTTACCTTCCTGCTCCACAATACTAGAGTCCTAATTAAGATTCACAAAACAAAACATTTTATCTCTAAACCAGGATGCTTTCAGTTCTTCTGCGTATTCCGTCTTCTTTTTGTTCTTTGGGATTTTGTTTCAACAGTTACTGTTTAATAAAGGTACTTTCATGAGAGCTATTTTTCAGGCAATCTTTACATGCTAATAGCTTGGCAGTTCTCCTCTCAACTGTTCTATTTCCCAGGTCTTGCAAACCGAAAGCATTGGATTCTGTCATTGTCTTATAAGATTGTCAATATGTTAAATTCAAACTTGTTTGTAGCTGTGCGTTTTGGGGTGTAATTTAAACTGATTAGTTGAATTTGTTTTTGTCTCCAGGCAACCAGCTAATTGAGTTATTCCACCAAGTGTTACATTTTATCATTTTTAGAACATTTGGGGCTGCCAGGTAGTAGTTACCTTTTTAATTTGCTTAAAGGTACAGTACGCCCACATCTTCATCACGGAAGTCACACAGAAACCTGACCAGGGAAAGATGACATATTGACTTCCCTAAACGACTTGAGGCAAGTAGATGGACTTTTATAACAAATGATAATGGTTGTTTTTAAATTGCACCAATTTCCTTAATGAGTTATCAAAAGACGATTATTCTGTGGCGCTTAATTATGAGTCAATGATTTGGCCTCCAGAAACTGTCTTCCCGTTTTTGCAGAGAACAAGTTAAACATTCTCAAGAGCAATTATTTTGTGATGGGCATGTGGTTAGAAGGGACTTGTAACTGTTTCATCCAGATTGAACAAAGGCAAAAATCATGGTTTATTCAGAAGTTGCACTGAGACTGAGGACGAGACTGAGGTATCATGACGGTGGTATTGGACAGGATTGGTGAGTGGGGAGGACATGGAGATGTAAATATGTGAAGGGCAAAAAGGTTTATGAAGCTTAAGAACAGTCTGGTTCCTTGTCGCATATCAGTGAGTGATGTATAAATAGTAGTTTGATACTTATAATTTATACAGAAAGGAATTTTTGTTTGGAACTGAAGACATCCGCTATTCCAAAGTTTACCTGTCATGAGCAGGAATTCAGTTGAACCCGGTTTAATAGATAAATGGAATGACTTACCAGGAACACAACTATAGCGATGATGGGACAGTAAAAACCTTGAATAATCCAAAGTATACTTGATCTGTGATGTTTATGATATCCAAGAATGAGATACATAATAAAGACACCGGGATAAACTCCGATCTATTGCTATAACATTCCAGACTATCATTCTCAGATTCTGATCCATTGTTAGAACACTCCAGTCTAATGTTCTCAGATTCTGATACATTGTTAGAACACTCCAGTCTATTGTTCTCAGATTCTGAACCATTGTTGCAACATTCCCGTCTAATGTTCTCTGATTCTGATCTCTCCTCCCTCTTTCTCTCGAGCTGCTGATCCCTATTAGTGCTGTCGGCGATGCTCCCACTCATACTATGGGATAACACATTGACTGAGCCCATTTATCACTAAACGATGGAAACTCTGCACTGGAATAATTAGAATTCATCGAGATTGACATTAATCACAGTCACTGAACAAGCAGGTTCAGTTAACCACTTTAAATTAAATAGGGTTTTTATTAAAATTCAAAAGTACGTTTGAAATTTACACATTCAGCATGTGATATGCGGGGGTGACTGAGGGAAGAAATATTGGAGGAGGTAGATTGATTGTGTATAGTCGTTCAATCTTCTTATATGTGTGAGCAATGTCATAGGATTGTCAGAACATAAACAAGTTTCTCTGTTTATAAATGGAAGCGTACAGCCTGTAGTTACTGATCATTGATTACAACGTCAATAAAACACGGAGAGAACTTTTATTGTCCATTATCTGACAGGAAAATGCGCTTAAGACAACATGGGTAATAATAGACAAATGGCATGGGTGTGTTAACAGAGGATATTACGTGACAAACGCAATTCAGATGGTTATTCGAGGATCAGAGATGGCAGGTGAAGATCTTGCTGTTAACTTCATTGATGTCAATTAACTGTGATGAAGTGCCAATCACTGGTCTTCAATTGCAGTGTGATTATGATATTTGGGAGGAGACAAATCACACATGGAATTGGGGGGCATGGCTGATGAGACTGGATGGAGGGAACATGATATTGCCCAGTCATCGGTATATTGCTCTTTATAACTGATATAAAGATAAATTTCCAGGATACATCTACAATGGGGAGTGAGGCGAACAAAAAATTAACCATATGACCAGAGGAAATTGGAGCAGATATTTGGCCATTCAGCCCATTGAGCCTGCACCGCCATTCAATGATGGCTGTTAAGCTTCTCAACCCCATTCTCCCGCTTTTTACACCTACCCCTTGATCCCCTTTAAAATCAAGAGTTTTTCTATTTCAGTCCTAAATATACTCCATGACCTGTCCTCAACAGCCTTCTGTGGCAGTGAATTCCATAGATTCACAACTCTCTGGCTGAAGAAGCTCCTCCTTAACTCTGTTCTAAAATGTCTTCTCTTCATTCTGTACCCTCGGGTCCTAATCTCTCCTACCATTGGAAATATCTTCACAAAATACACGTTGTCCACGTCATTCAGTACTCTGTATATTTCAATTAAATTTCCTAACATCCTTCTGAACCCTATTAAATATGGACCCAGAGCCCCCAATCTTTCCTCATATTTATGCTTTTCATTTCAGGGACCATTCTCGTGAATCTGCTCTGAAAATGCTCCAGGACCAGTACTTCCTGAGATATGTTACGCAAACCTGCGCACAATAATCCAAACGTAGCCTGAACAAAACCTTATAGAGCCTCAGAAGTACTTCCTTTTTTTATATTCAAGCCTTCTTGAAATAAATGCCATCATTGTATTTGCCTTGTTAACCACTGACAACCTGTAAGTTTGTCATTCGAGACTCCTGGATTAGAAACCCCGTATCTTTTTGCATTTCAGATTCTCAATTGACTTGCTATTTAGAAAATAGTCCATGCCTCTATTCTTCGTGGCAAACTGCATGATCTCACATTTTTCCACGTTATACTCCATCTGCCATTTCTTTGCTCAGTCTCCGAACCTGTGCAAATACTTCATCAGGTGAAAGTGAAGACTGCAGATGCTGGATATCAGTGTCAAAAACTGTGATGCTCGAAAAGCACAGCCAGTCACGCACCAGCTGAAGTCCAGGAGATTCGACGTTTCGGGCATAAAGCCTTCATCAGGAATGCGGGGGCTGGGAGGAAGGGGACTGAGAGATAAATGGGAGTGGGTCGGGATAGTGGAAAGGTAGCTTGGAAGGCGAGAGGTAGATGAAGGTGGATGGTGATAGTGATAGTTGTGAGTGGAAGGTGGAGTGGATAGATGGGTAGGAAGATGGGCAGGTAGGACAGTTCAAGTGGGAGGTGCTGAGTTTGAGGGTTAGATCTGGGATAAGGTAGAGGGTGGGGAGCTGAGGAAACTGGTGAAATTGGCCTTGATACCGTGTGGTTGGAGGGTTCCAAGGTGGAAGATCATCCGTTTTTCATCTAGAGGTCGGGTAGCTAGAAGTTGGCAGTGGCGGAGGCCACTAACTTGCATATCCTTGGAGGAGTGCGATTGGGAGTTGTAGTGTTCAGCCACAGGGCAGTGTGGTTGTTGTTCGTGAGGGTCTCAGAGTGTTCCCTGAACTGTTCCGCAAGTTGATGCCCTGTCTCCTCAATATAGAGGAAACCTGGAGCAACAGACAGAATAGATGCACGGGATGTTGTCTGCCCGATGTGGAAGGATCATTTGGGGCCTTGGATGGAGGTGAGGGGAAGGTGTTGGCACAGGTTTTATATCTCTTGCAGTGTCAAGGGAAGGTAGGTTGGTAGGTGGCGTGGACTGAAGGATGGAGTCATGGATTGAATAGTCTCTGCAGAAAGCTGATGGGGTAGGGAGGGAAATATATCTCTGGTGATGTGGTCTGACTGTTGGTGGCGGAAATTGCGGTGGATGATGGGTTGTATCCTGTTGTTGGTGGGTGGTGTTCAAATCCTTGTTGTGGTTGGAAGGGTGGTGATCAAAGGTGGAGTTGCGGGAAATTGAGGAGATGCACTAGAGCAACCTGCTGCCGCCAAACCACACCTTTAATGCTTCCTGTCCCTCTATCGATCTTTGTACTGTCTGAAAATTTAGGCAGAATGCCCTCAGTTCCTTCATTTAGATCATTAATGCATAAAGTGTAACAGAATGGTCCCAACACTGAGTCTTTTGAAACACCACTGCTCTCTGTCTGCCATCCTGAGAACAACCCTTCTATTCCAACTCTCTGCTTTATGTCAGACAGCTATGCTTCTTGCCTCTAACACCATGGGCCCTTATCTTTCTCATTAGCCTCCTGTCGGCACCTTGTCGAAGGATTCTTTAGGTGCAGCGAGATAACATCAATTGGTTCCCCTTGGTCTTATCTGCTCGTTACTTCATCAGAGAATTCTAGCAGGTTTATCAGCCATGACCCCCCACCCCCCTTCATGACACCATGCTTTTTCCTATTTTATCAAACACATCCAAGTATTCAGAAATCTCATCCTTCACGATGGATTCCCTCAACCAAGGTTAGGCTAAGCACTCTGTAATTTTCCAACTTCTGTGTGAGGGTGTCAGTGGAAGGGTACAGTTTGGTTCGGCGGGAAAGGAAGAAGCGGAGTGCTTTGAGACCTTCGTGATGGGGGATGGAGTTGTACAGGAAATCAACGAACTCAACTTCAGCCAGTGGTCAGAGAGAGAGGAGTGTATAGCTATGAGTGAGGCAGTAGAGGGACCCAGGAGGTAGTTTCAGGAGTCTCAGCCCCTGTCCGTGTCGAACAGGTTCCAAATCTTGTTCCCTGCATGGATGGGAATGGGCACTGCAGCGAAGATGAGACAATGGGCCCCAGCACCAAGTTTAGGGAACCTTTCAAGGGTGGGCGGGGGGGGGGGGAGGAGAAGAGACATGTTGTTGCAACTGAGGATAGAATAGTCAGAAGCATAGACACTGTTTTCTGTGTCCGGGATTGGGAGTCGTGAAGATTGTGGTGCCTACCTGGAGCTCACATTGTCATATCTCAATTGGGCTGCAGAGGAACTTGGAGTGAGAGGGAAATGAGCCAGTGGTCGTGGTCTGTGTAGGTACCAACGACAGAGACAAAACTCGGACAGAGGTTCTGCTTAGCGATATGCACAGCTAGGAGCTAACTTACAAAGCAAAAAGTAAATAATCTCTGGATTACAGACTGAGCCATGAGCTAATTGACACAGGGTCAGCAAGTAAATGTATGACTCAAATATTGGTGTGGGAGAAATGGGTTTGAATTATGGGACATTGACATCAACACTGTGGGAGACGGGAACTGTTCTGATGAACTGTGTTGGAACCAGAGTCTTAGCAAATCGTATAACTAGGGTTATAAACAGGACTTTAAATTTAATGGGAGTGGGGGTCGGTTATACGGAAAATTAGAATACCCGAATTAAAGGAGAAGCTAAAAGTGCAGAACTCAGCAGAAGTTATTAAAATCTCCAACTCAGACACAGAGTGAATGCAAAGTGTTAACAATCAAACTTCAAGGACACAGGACAAACAAATGACAATGAAAAGAGGGACGGTTAATACAGGACGGGAGTGTTCTATCTGAATGCATGCCGTGTCAGGAATAAAGTAAATGAGCTTGTGACACGAACACAAACTGGCAGATACAACATGGTGGCCATCATGGAGACATCGCTGCAAAAGGATCAGGATTGGGAGGTGAATATTCAAGGATACTCACCCTGTCGAAAAGATAGGCAAGTGGGCAGAGGAATAGGGTTGCCTCATTGGTAAGAAATGAAAATGAATCAATAATAAGAAATGAAGTAAGGTCAGATGGTGTAGAATCTGTGTCGGTAGTTTAATGGAAAATTAACAAATTTAACATTTACTGTGAAATTTGAAAGTGAATGCTTTTCTAAATTTAATGCTGTGCTGGGTTCTGCAGCCAGGAGACAGCTTGTCTTTGTTTGAAGTTTGTAAACATTCAGTTTGACATTGCCACATTCGAATTCAGCTAAATCTGAGGAAAGCATAGGAGCAGTTATGTCCACGACCAGTGGATGAGCGAATAACAACTTAATTTTTCCCAGTCTTTAAGAGTATCTGAATTATGCTCAGGTGCTCCTTACATGAGGCATCTGGCCGAATGTATTCGGTCGGTTCTGCCGAACCTGAATAGAACTCTTTTGTTTGCTCGTGCTAACAGTTGAGTCGACTCGATTTAATTTCCACGACAGTAAACTTGGGGGCTCGTCCCGGCACCCCGCAACTGGGTGGGATTCTGAAGATCCCCAAGAGGCGAGGCGCCAGCGCCTTGAAAGTCTATCACTTTATCTCGAGCGCTGAATTGGCCCCTTTGCGTGAGAGGACTGGGAATCTGTGGATCGCCCTAGCGCCGGGGTTCAAATCGAATAATTTCGGGCTACGAGTCGTGCCTTAAGTAATCGCACATAGAGACTCATTCTAAGAGAACAAATGAATCCGGAAAAGGGTTCAGTAAACTCTCGCGTGATATTTGAGCTAAACTCAAGGGAAAGGATTGCCATTTCTGGAGTGCTTAAGAGACAGTGATTTTAAGTGTGGTTTTAGACTTGGAGCCACAACTGGCTGAGTTAGAATCGCCAAACACGTACCGGGTACTTGGTTTCTTGGTTTGCGAAAACAAAGGCATTGAGGGGATCTGCAGAGGTTACAAAGCACGTCAAAGCAGAAATATGCTGCTGCGCGCGAGAGAGAGAGCTGAACGCTTTTTCAGTTACGCTAATAATGGGCTCTGGCAAGAGCAAACAAAAAGAGGGTCCACCGAGGACTTGGAATGGCCAACCAAAATTAAAATACATGCGAAATAATTACGGCCCAGAGTCTGTAAAGCAGTTAGAATTGTGGTTCAAGGAATTTGGTTTTCTGGCGGGAGGAGGTTTTACGAAAAAACAGTTGGAAATATTGAGGTCGAGGTTGAAGGAGAGAGAGAAGGAGAAACGGAAGGGAAAATAGTACCTGTGAATTGGAGTGCTTATAACATGTGGAAGGCTGAGGCAGATATCAGAAAAAGGATATCTCAAGTCAAAGGGAGATCAAATACACGTACAAACACGAGCACACATGGAGACGGGCTCAGAAAACAACCGATCTGAGCTGTGCAGTGTCTTAAGTCTGTTTCAGATCCTGACACTGATGACTGCCCTCCAATTCCTACAGCCCCCCTACGAGATCCGCCTGGCGAAGGTTCCCAGTCAGCGGCGCCGCCTCAAGGTCTGCTGAATCAATGGTAACACTTCGTCCCACTAATCAACTGAAGCAAGAAGCCCAAAAGAAGGGCGGCCACTCCAAGATGGAAAGGGATCCCGGGCCTGCTCGCGATTGCCCCCAACGGATGACGAGTCAGACGGTGAGAGTAGTGGTGTACGATCGTCCAGCCAGGTAGTTCTGCAAGCTCCAATGGTTGAAGTTGCAGGTCCAGAAGGATATCCAGTGGTGGTCCACAGTCCATGGACCATGAAGGATCTGGAAAGTGCCTATGGGTAATTTCCTGACCCACACGAGGTTGGAGGTAATAAGTTCGTTGAAGATGTGACAAAGTTCTGTACTGAGCTCTGTCCCATGTCACATGGAATCAGACGTTTCCTGAGATGACACCTGGATGCCTATATTACCAAGATCAAGTATAAATAGCGAGTCGTAAACGTCCATGCCAGGGCAGCCGACCCCAAGCTTTGATGCTTTTGTTGCAGCAGCCCGTCGGGCGGTATTCCCAGTGCAAATGGACATGACCAAAATTGCAATGTGCAAACAACGAAAAGGTGAAACAGTGTCCCAGTACCTTCCGCACCTCACTGAAGTCCATAACGCCCATAATGGACTGAGACTACCTGACTACGTAACGGCGGCAGAGATCACGCTGTATGAAGCACACCTCAGGAACAGCTTCATCAATGGAATGAAGGACGAAATAGCTAAAAAGGTTGAAGAAACTTGTATTACCTGGGACACGGGAAAGCTGAATTTGATAGAACGACATGCAATGCATGATGAAAAATTGCTTACCCACGAGAAGAATAAGCGGAAACTCAAGATGGAACAAAAAGCACATAAACTCCATTACTATGATGCAAATGGTCACCCAGCCGTTGAAGGATGGTGCTGCAGGAAGAGACAGAGGCTGAGCTGGAGGTCGCAGAAGAGGCACTACCAGAGGCATAACTGGCGGTTGATTTGTTTGCGGAGAAATGGACCACTAGGCGAGGCAGTGCCGGCACAGACAGTTTCAATCAGCCTGGAGCCTGAGCTGCAGGGTGACTCAGAGGGAAGGTTGAGGTGGAGGTGGGCAGCCCACAATGTACAGGTAAGCCTCTTTCCTTTATGCTTGACAACGAAGACTCGCTTATGCTAATCTTTTCTATTAACCATACTGGCACTGACACATTTCCCACCTCTCTGTTTAGCTCTGAGATTGCGAAGTATATCAGTGATGCATATACGTCAATGCCTACCTCTATGTTATATGTGGAAGGTAAAATTTACCTTTTTGGTAGATACAGGGGCAACATATTTAGTCCTGAAATCAAGCCAGTTCAGAGAGTCAACGCGAATAAAGATGAGTGGAAGGTTCCTGAACTCAATGGGTGCATCAGGAGTCGTGATACGAGGGAGATTTACTGCACCCCTATTGTGCGATTTTATCAGAATGATCACAGATGTACAGTCAGTGTGAACTTATCTAAGGTATCTGTAACAGCAAGCAGACCCTGTCTTTTTAATGCAGAAGGCTCCGCTCCCCACGTGTCACTGGCGAAGGCGCCCAGTGACAGGTGGCAGGAATTGGGTCTATATGCGCAAAGAACAAAAGATTGGGTCTTCAGGGACGATTGGTATCTGGTTCAATGCAGATATGTGAACATATAAGAATAAAGTTAATTGGCTAACTCAGGCAGATAGGACAGCCTTGAAAAGCTTTTAGGGGCAGCCTGGCATGTTCCCCAAAGATAGAAATCTCGGACCCAAGATTTAAAACGGTCCCTACTGAGTTGTAGGCAAAAGGCAAACATGATATGGGGCTCATACGGGGCTGATAATCCACAAGGATAACTCCGAGATCTGAGTATCGTTCTTAGAGAGCACAATAATAATTAAAACCCGAACCATATAACGGATTACTCCAGTCTTTTAATCTGTCCTAAAGGCTGGAGAGATAATCCCCTGTGAAAACTCAGTGGTGAGAACCCCCATTTTTCTGGTCAAAAAGGCAAACATTTCTGGTGAACCGGAGGAATGGAGGATTGTTCAAGACCTGCAGGTAGTCAATGATGCTGTAGTCCCACGCACCCCAAATGTTCCAAACCCCTATGTTATGTTAGTTCAAATTCCACCGGACAATGTTGTGGATTTAGCAAATGCCTTCTTTAGTGTACCTTTCCACAAAGGTAATCAATTCTGGTTCACTTTATCATTCAAAGGAAAATCATATACCTTCACACGACTTTGTCAAGGTTACTGTGAGTCCCCCACCATATATAATCACGTTCTATGCAAGAGGCTGGAGTCTCGAGCTTTAACCCCGGGGTCAGCGCTTCTGCAGCATGTGGACGATTGCTTAATACCAGCACCAACAGAGGCCGAGAGCGCCTTTGTTGAATTTAAAAAGGTGGTCCAAACTGCACCTGCACTGCGAATTCCAAATCCAAACAAGCCTTTTGTACAATCAGTAGTTGAGATGCGTGGCTGCATGACATGTGTAGTGTTACAGGATCATGGGGGAAAGTTGAGGCCAGTAGCATATTTTTCAGCGAAAACTAGACCCCGTAGCAGAAGGATTACCTAAATGCCTGCGAGCCATGGCCTCAGCTGAAAAGGCTGTTGTAGCATCCAGGAATATAGTCAGCTATGGTGAATTTATTCTTCTGGTCCCACATGCAGTATCCATAGAACACAGAACATAGAACAATACAACACAGAACAGGCCCTTCGGCCCACGATGTTGTGCCGAACATTTGTCCTAGCTTAAGCACCCATCCATGTACCTATCCAATTGCCGCTTAAAGGTCACCAAAGATTCTGACTCTACACTCCCCCAGGCAGCGCATTCCATGCCCCCACCACTCTCTGGGTAAAGAACCCACCCCTGACATCTCCCCTATGCCTTCCACCCTTCACCTTAAATTTATGTCTCCTTGTAACACTCTGTTGTACCCGGGGAAAAGGTTTCTGACTGTCTACTTCTATTATTCCTCTGATCATCTTATAAACCTCTATCAAGTCACCCCTCATCCTTCGCCGTTCCAACGAGAAAAGGCCTAGCACTCTCAACCTATCCTCGTACGACCTATTCTCCATTCCAGGCAACATCCTGGTAAATCTTCTCTGCACCCTCTCCAAAGCTTCCACATCTTTCCTAAAGTGAGGCGACCAGAACTGCACACAGTACTCCAAATGTGGCCTAACCAAAGTCCTGTACAGTTGCAACATCACTTCACGACTCTTGAATTCAATCCCTCTGCTAATGAACGCGAATACACCATAGGCCTTCTTACAAGCTCTATCCACCTGAGTGGCAACTTTCAAAGATCTATGAACATAGACCCCAAGATCCCGCTGTTCCTCCACCTCACTAAGAACCCTACCGTTAACCCTGTATTCCGCATTCTTATTTGTCTTTCCAAAATGGACAGCCTCACACTTGGCAGGGTTGAACTCCATCTGCCACTCCTCAGCCCAGCTTTGCATCATATCTAAGTCCCTTTGAAGCCGACAACAGCCCTCCTCACTATCCACAACTCCACCAATCTTCGTATTATCTGCAAATTTACTGACCCACCCTTCGACTCCCTCATCCAAGTCATTAATAAAAATTACGAACAACAGAGGACCCAGAACTGATCCCTGGGGAACTCCACTTGCAACTGGGCTCCAGGCTGAATATTTACCATCTACCACCACTCTCTGACTTAGACCAGTTAGCCAGTTTTCTATTCAATTCGGCCAAATTTCCCTCTATCCCATGCCTCCTGACTTTCCGCATAAGCCTACCATGGGGAACCTTATCAAATGCCTTACTAAAATCCATGTATACTACATCCACTGCTCTACCCTCATCCACATGCTTGGTCACCTCCTCAAAGAATTCAATCAGACTTGTAAGGCAAGACCTACCCTTCACAAATCCGTGCTGGCTGTCCCTAATCAAGCAGTGCCTTTCCAGATACTCATAAATCCTATCCCTCAGTACCCTTTCCATTACTTTACCTACCACCAAAGTAAGACTAACTGGCCTGTAATTCCCGGGGTTATCCCTATTCCCTTTTTTGAACAGGGGCACAACAGTCGCCACTCTCCAGTCCCCTGGTACCACCCCCGTTGACAGTGAAGATTGAAAGATCATTGTCAACGGTACTGCAATTTCCTCTCTTGCTTCCCACGTAATCCTAGGATATATCCCATCAGGCCCGGGGGACATGTCTATCCTAAAGTTGTTCAAAATGTCCAACACATCTTCCTTCCTAACATGTATCTCCTCTAGCTTACCAGTCCGTTTCACACTCTCCTCTTCAACAATACGGTCCCTCTCATTCGTAAATACTGAAGAAAAGTACTCATTCAAGACCTCTCCTATCTCTTCCGACTCAATACACAGTTTCCCACTACTGTCCTTGATCGGACCTACCCTCGTTCTCGTCATTCTTATGTTTCTCATATACGCCTAAAATGCCTTTGGGTTATCCTTGATCCTATCCGCCAAAGATTTTTCGTGCCCTCTCTTAGCTCTCCTAATCCATTTCTTCTGGTCCCTTCTGGCTATCCTGTATCCCTCCACTGCTCTGTGTGAACCCTGTTTCCTCAACCTTATGTAAGCCTCCTTCTTCCTCTTTACAAGACAATCAACCTCCCTCGTCAACCAAGGTTCCCTCACACGACCATTTCTTTCCTGTCTGACAGGTACATCTATATCAAGGACACGTTGTATCTGTTCCTTGAAAAAGTTCCACATTTCCACGACATCCTTCCCTGACAGCCTATGCTCCCAACTTATGCTCCTCAGATCCTGTCTTACAGCATCGTAATTACCCTTCCCCCAATTGTAAAACCTACCCTGTTGCACGCACCTATCTCTCTCCATAACCAAGGTGAAAATCACAGAATTGTGGTCACCATCACCAAAATATTCACCCACTAACAAGCCCATCACTTGTCTCGGTTCATTACCGAGTACCAAATCCAAAATGGCCTCTCCTCTGGTCGGACAATCGACATACTGAGTTATCCTTACTGCTTTCGGAGCAAAATACCGCACACATGTAGGCAGCACGTTGGCTCAGATATAATACTGTGCTATTGGAGATGCCTAACATTACAATAAAGCAATGTAACGTTCTTTACCCTGCTAGCCTTCTCACACAGAAGGAGACAGAGACACACATGATTGTGTCGCTATAACTAATGAAATTTGCAGCCCGAAACCAGATTTGCAGCAGTCAATACTTCAGAATCCAGATATGGAGATTTTTGGTGGATGGGTCAGCAGTCAGGAGCAAGGAGATAGGCCAGAAGTGTGTTGGATATGCTGAAGTGACTACCTACGAGATAGTCAAACCAGACAACTCCCTCCTCATCTGGTGTTTCCACCTCTTACCAAATGACAATGTTCCCTTCGTCATTTTCACTGTGCACCTGCGCGCCTCTTTCAGCACAAGCAGCGGAGCTGATTGTCTTGACTGAGGCCTTTAAATTGGCTGAGGGAAACACAGTGAAGATTTACACCGATAGCAGATACACATTCAGGGTTGTACATGATTTTGGAACCGTGTGGAAACACAGAGGCTTCTTGACCTCTACCAAAAAGCCCATCACACACCGTGGCCTGATTTCTGACCTCCTGGAACCGGGCCTATTGACTAAATCAATCGCAGTGTGTATATGTGATGCCCCCACAGAAAATAATGATTCTATTTCTCAAGGCAATGCGAGGTCAGACTTAGCAGCCCAGCAGCTGCCACGTGATCAGATTGACATGTGTATGACAAAAATTTGTACCCCAAAAGCAGATGTATGGGAATTCTAGTCACAGGCCACACTGGAAGAAAAGTGTGAGTGGTCTAAAGCAGGATGCAGTGTGAGGGAAGGAGTATGGTGTGGTCCCAATGGTAAACCCTGTCTGCCACGATCCTTATTTCCATTCTATGCCAGACTGGCACACGGTAAGGACCATGTGTCAAAAGGGGCGCGGGGGTATGTATTAACGTATTATGACCCTGATGGATTTACTCATTACTCCCAGAAATATTGTGAACTTTGTGTTATCTGCGCCACTAATATCGTGGGGAGGGGAATACAGATGAGTCAGGCAGCACACCCCCAACCCTAAAAAATCTTTGAACTTTTACAGATGGATTTTATTGAACTAACGCCCAGTGAAGGGAAAAGGTATTGTCTTCTAATAGTTGATATGTTTTCCAAATGGGTGGAAGCGATCCCCACGTCTAAATAGGATGCCAGTACAGTAGCCAACACTTTGCTAACTGAGATAATTCCCAGATGGGGCAACCCTGAAAGGTTTGGTTGCGACAATGGGACACCATTTGTCAGTAATGCCTTACAGCAGATCAGTGATCACTTGGGAATAAACATAAGACAACACTGTGCCTACCACTCAGCGAGCGGTGGGTCATTGGAAAGAGAAAATGCTACCCTAAAAAATAAACTGACAAAATGTGAGGAACGAGGGTGACGTGGACATAGACACTTCTGAATGTGCTAAAGTATATGGAGATCCAGGAGGAGAGGAAGAGCTAATCTTAGCCCGTTTGAGATTTTGTTTGGTAGACCACCCAACACAGGAATTGGACCAAGACCTAAGGTAAGACAGATAACAGACCACTATGAGGATGAAATGTTGTGTTACTGTATACAACTCTCTGCACTTTTGTCTCAAATACAGAATCAAGTGAAAGCAGCACGACTTCAACCAGCCGAGGGAAACTGCATAATCTTGAACCTGGAGACTGGATAGTGGTGAAAGACTTCAGGAGGAAAAACTTCAATGTGAAGAGGGGGCTGGCATCGTTTCAAGTGCTCCTTACAACACAGACAGCTGTTAAGATCGCCGAAAGAGCTACGTGGATACACGTCAGCCATTGCAAGCGTGTAGCGGGGCCTGAGGAGACATCAGAAAACACCAGGACGAATTAAGTGCAAGTAGTTATTAGAAGCCTCATACGAATATGGGGCTGCCACAGCTCACACTGTTAGTAAGCGCCCTGATAGGAATTGTCTTAAGGGAAGGGGCATTTGGGATGCAGCCACAAATGGAAATCTAAACTGAGATTGATAAGGGCACCTTCGCATACGACCCATGGCCGTTTAGAAACCAGGACGACTATATGTAGGACAATAAATATTTAAGCAGGGATCCTTGCGGCACCAATGACTGGCACTTAGTAGTAGCCACCACAGCTAAAGGAACACCTGACACAGGAAATGGATATTCTATGATCAAGTTAGGAGGTTCCAGGGCACGGGTAATAATATCCAAGACTCAGAAGTGCGATAGGGGAGTCTGGTGGTCTGGAATAGATAAACCCTTCTCCGACATCTGTTGGCAGGTGAATATAATGGTACAGTCGTTCAGCCAACCCCCCTCCCCGAAATTCAGTGCAGAAGGTCCGACAGAAGATAGTAGCACCGGGGCATGGCAGCCAATCAAACCAGGTCATGGACCTAACCCCAAGCAGGTCAGAGGGCATTAATGTCACGCCTGAACGCAAAGGGAGTCGATCGGTGCACTACAGCGAGTCTAACACAATAATGGAGTTGGCCCCTGCAAGTATTAAATGGCGTAAATGCGACGCCAGTAGGTTGGGAGGTGCGTCGGGCCTTTGCTAGATGTTAAGGGAACAGAACATGAGCTTTGGCCCTAATATTACACCGGAGATTAGGCTTTGGCTATCCTTGTTGGATATTTTTGCAGACAGCCCAATGCTGAACTGCCGAACCAATCACAGAGAGCCTGGCGAGAAGTGTTAGCGGTCTGCTTATGCGGGTGGTGACTACCCTGGGAACAATTAGGGCAAATCCCGCGTCACCTCCAGAACTCAAGGCTAACTGCAGTCCAAAAGCTGCCACGTTTTGAACGACAGCCTTCCATAGAGGGGAAGGCAGGTGAGAAACGTGTATTTGCACAAATCAGGGGAGACTCCATTTAGGATCTCCCAGTGTACTCCGACACTGTATTTGAACAAAGACTCTTGTTCAGCAACTTATGCAAATGGTACGATCATAACTATTCCTTGTTCCTTTATCAATAATCAGACAATGATGGTGGGTATAATATGGGCCTGTGGAGAGAACAGTACCTTCAACTTCCCGGGATTGAAGGGGTGCTGTTACCCCGCGGTAAAGTCCACTGCCACAACAGTGTTCGTCCCAAGAGCCTGTAACAGATGCACCCGAAGGGACGTTTCACGGCGTTGGAATGGGTACACACTCGCAGACACTCAGACTTCACCAGGAGTGAATATTGGGTGCTCCATTCTCTTGGGAGCAGGGACAACAGTCGTTATAAACAAGAATAATGGCCTTGCATTTAGTGTATTGCTGTAAGCTAATGAAACAGAGGAAGTCCGACTACTCATTAACACTGAGTTAACGGCGATTAAGGAAGCAGTGATTGCAAAATAGATTAGTGCTAGACATACTGACGGTCGAGAGAGGGGGCGTCTGTAAAATTTTAGGTGCCTCATGCTGTTTTAATATGCCTGATGAGTCCCAAAATATCATTGCTGTAATAAATAATATGAAGGCAGTGATACGACCACCTCCCCCAGTAGATGACTCCTGGTGCGGATGGCTCACCTCCCTTTGTGGAGGATGGGGTATTAGATTCTACACGTCCTACTAGTTGTAGGACTGATCTTATTCATAGTGCTTTGTATAGGACCCCGCTTATGTACCTGCCTGCACCACTTGCTTATGAAGGCACAGGATAAAAATGGTAAAATTATCAGTGGCCCCAGGCAGGAAAATCCGATTGCGGGGATCCCACCCTGCCGTGACGTTGACGAGTGTGACGTGCGAACATGAGCTGTATACAAGGCACACGAGAACAAGTGACGATACCACCACAAAGCTGTCTTGCATGTAGCTGGTGTCTGAGGAAACGCCTGGTGTTTCTTAAGCATTTTTAGATGTATAGCTAATCTGGCTCTCGTTATTTTTGTTGCTGGAGTTCTCCTTGTTGTCATAAAATGACAGAAAGGGGGAAATATAATGGACAATGAACAAATTTAACATTTACTGTGACATCTGAAAGAGAATGCTTTTCTAAATTTAATGCTGTGCTGAGTGCTGCTTTCTGCAGCCAGGAGACAGCTTGTCTTTGTTTGAACTTTGTAAACATTAAATTTGACCTTGCCACATTCGATTTCAGTGAAAGCTGAGGAAAGCATAAGAACAGTTATGTCCAAGATCTGGGCATGAGAAAATAACTTAAATTTTCCCTGTCTTTGCCCTTGACAACGTAATAATAACTGTATAAGAACTGTATCTGAATTATGCTCAGGTGCCCCTTACATGAGACATCTTGCCGAATGTATTGGGTCGGTTATGCAGAATCTGAATAAAGCTCTTTTCTTTGTTCTTGCTAACAGTTGAGTCGAGTCGATTTCATTTCCATGAGGAATCAAAAAGGTAAAAATAAAATAAATTTGGAGTTATGTACAGGTCTCCAAACAGTAGTCAGGATCTGGGGTGCAAGGTACACCAGGAACTCGAAAGATCTGTGAGGAAGGCAAAGTTACACTGATCATGTGGGAATTCAATATGCAGGTAGACTGGGAAAATCAGTTTGGTTGTGGTTCGCAAGGAAACGATTTTGTGGAATGTGTACGAGATGGCTTTTTGGAGAAGGATATGCAGACAGACAAGGTAAGGAACGTAAGGTCAAGAAAACCTTACGAGACAATTACCATAATATGATTGAAATTATTTTGAAATTTAAGAGTGTGAAGGTAGAATCAGTGGTAAAGGTGTTACAGCTGAATAAAGGCAATTACAGAGTCATGACGGAGGAGCTGGGTAGAATTGATTGGGCAAGGGCTCAGCAAAGAAAGACTGTGGAACAGCAATGCAGGAGATTCTTGGAGTACCTCAGGACACGCTGCAGAGATTCATCCCGAGGAAATACAGGCATGGTACAGGGAAGGTGAGGCAACCATGTATGACGAGGGAAGTCAGATATAGCATAAAAGCAAAAGATAAAGCAGATCATGTGGCTAAGAGCAGTGGGAAACCTGAAAATTGAGAAAATTGGAAAGACCAGCAGAGGTCAACAACAAATAAATACAGAGGGAGAAAATTGAATATGGGATAAGCGAGCCACGAAGATAAAGGAGACTGTAAGAGTTTATTTAGATATATAAAGTACAAAAGAGAGGAAAAAGCGAATATTGGATTGCTAGAAAATGACATAGGAGAGATAGCATTGGGGAACAAGAAAATGCCCAAGAATTGAATAATTACTTTGTGTCAGCCTTGACGGTCGAAGGCACGAGTAATATATTTAACATTCAAAAGAGTGAGGGTGCAGAGCTGAATATGAAGACCACCGCCAGAGCGAAGGTGTTAAATAAATCTGTATGGCCTGAAGTAGCTTAAGCAACCTGGACCAGACGGACAACATTCTGGTGTTATAAAGGAGATAGCTGAAGAGGTATTGGATGCGCGATAATGGTGATCTTTCAACAATTGCTAGAGTTAGGAAGGATCCTAGAGCACTAAAAAATCATTAACGTGATTTTAACAAGTGAGTACGGAAAATGATATAAAAAAACCTCAGTGATTAGCTTAACCTTGGTCACGGGTAAGATCCTGAAATCCATTGTGAAGGATGAGATTTCAGAGTATTTGTAACTGTTTGAAAAAATAGGGCAAAACCAGGATGGTTTCATCAAGACAAGGTCATGCCTGACTATTCTGCTCGAAAACTTGCACCCACACCGCCCCATCATTTCCCTCCAAGGCTTCAAGGGACCCTTCCATATCCGCCACAAATTCACCTGCACCTCCACACACATCATTTACTGCATCCACTGCACCCGATGTGGTTACCTATACATTGGGGAGACAACCACCTCCTTGCGGAACGTTTCAGAGAACACCTCTGGGACACCCGCACAAACAAACCCAACCGCCCCGTGGCTGAACACTTTAACTCCCCCTCCCACTCCGCCAAGGACATGCAGTTCCTTGGCCTCCTCCATCGCCATACTGTGGCAACACGACGCCAGGAGGAAGAGCGCCTAATCTTCCGCCTAGGAACCCTCCAACCACAAGGGATGAATTCAGATTTCTCCAGATTTCTCATTCCCCCCTCCCCCGCACCTCATCTCAGTCCCAACCCTCGGACTCAGCACCGCCTTCTTGACCTGCAATCTTCGTCCCAACCTCTCCGCCCCCACCCCCTCTCTGGCCTATGACCCTCACCAATAACCACCAATTATTTTGTAATGGACACTTGATTAGAAGGGACTGAAACAGTTGTATCCGGATTTAACAAAGGCGCAAACGATGGTCTATTCAGGAGTTGCACTGAGGCAGAGGAGGGAGTACTGGACAGGATTGGTGAGTGGGAAGGATTGGATATGTAAGTCATTGCACGAAAAAATAGAGCAAGGAGTTTGAGAACATTCTGTTTCAACCTCGCATATTGGTGAGTAAATTGTATTGAGTAAATTGCAAGGTATGATTTGTACGAAATGGAATCTTTGTATGGAACTGAAAGTATTGACATGCACCTTTCCAAAATTTACATATCACAAGCAGCAATCTGATTCAAACCGTTTCAGTAGACAGATGGTGTGACTTACCAGAAACACCATCTATATCTAGGATAAGATAGCAACCAGCTTGAATAACCATCAATACATCTTCAATCCACAATGCTCATGATAGCCAAAGGTGAAAAAGCCAGAAAAGAACGGAGGATAAACTCCTATCCATAGTTTGAACATTCCAGTCTAATGTTCTCAGATTCTGATCCATTGTTTGAATATTCCTGTCTAATGTTCTCAGTTTCTGATCTCTCCTCCCTCTCTCTCTGGAGCTTCACAACCCTGTTACTTGCTGTGAGTGATGCTCCCGCTCATACTCTGGGATGACACATTGTAAATACTTCGTTCTTGATAGAAGAGGAAACCCTTCAGGGACGCATAGGATTCATGGAGACTGACATAATCTCAATAGCTGAACACATAGCTTCAATTAACCCCTTTCAATTCAATTCTATTTTGTTAAAATTCAAAATAATATTTATGCATTCTGGATGTGATATGGGAGTGTGACTGCAGGAAGGAATGTTGGAGATGGCAGATTGATTGTGTGTAATCATTCAGTCTGCCTTGGATATTGAAGTAATGCCATAGGGTTAATGGAACACAAACATGATTGTCTGTTCATAAATGGAGAAATAAATCTTGTAACTAGTGCTCAGTCATTGTAAAATCAGCAAAACATTGAGAGAACATCTATCATCCATGTTTGATGGCAAAATGTGCCTAATACAAAGTGGGTTTATAACAAACAAACAGCATGGATATGTTAACAGAAAATTGTATTTTACAAACAAAATTCAGATTGTTATTCCAGAATCAGAGAGGGCACGAGAGCGTCATGCTGTCGTTGTTATCCATGTTAAGGAACTTGAGATGAAGAATCGTTTACTGGATTTCATTTACATTGTGATTATGACATTGGGGAGGAGACAGGCGATAGACAGGACTGAGGGACATGGCTTTTCAGACTTGGAGGAGGGACAGTGATGTTCCCTAGTTATCAGTATTAGAGCGTTACTCTTTATAACTCATATGAAGAACAGATTCAAGGTTACATCTACAATGAGGAGTTAGCAGAGACAATATTAATGAAGTGTGTTCATGCAATACAAAACACAGGCACAAAATGACTTTCTGTACATATTAAAATATGGAAATAACAAATGTATAAGATTTTTATAATGAACTCCTGATATTGGGCTACATAGGTTGAAATGTGGATTTCAAACCCATGGAAATGGTGTGCAAACTTTATCAGTCACTATTTGACCCACAGCTGCGATCCTGATTTCCCCTCTGTCAGTGATCCCCCTCGCTGTTCAGGTCCATTGGCAACTCCTAAGATACTGAAGCGGTTCATGTCCAAATGGAACAAGATCTGGACAATATCCAGGCTTGGGCTGACAAGTGGTCAGTAACATTCTCATCACACTATAGATATGACCTCAGACCCTACTGTACTCCCTGCACACACAGCTCTGTCCTCAGCCCCCTAACTTACTCCCTCTGCACCCACAGCTGTGCCCTCTGTCCCTACTGTACACCGTGCGTACGCACAGC
Organism: Chiloscyllium plagiosum; assembly: GCF_037043375.1. Lineage (NCBI taxonomy): Eukaryota > Metazoa > Chordata > Chondrichthyes > Orectolobiformes > Hemiscylliidae > Chiloscyllium > Chiloscyllium plagiosum. Next base: position 76,430,727 of record NW_028270176.1, read on the forward strand.
TGTGTACTCAGACTGCTACTGCACCCCCTGTACAACCAAGGCTCTGTCCTAAACACCCTACTATACGCCTTGCACATCCACGGCTGTGCCGTCAGACCGCTTACTGTACTCCCCGTACACACATGACTGTGTTCTCAGCCCACGGGAGTACAACCTATACACACACGACTGTGCCCTCAGCACACAACTGTACTCCCTGCATACCTACAACTGTGCACTTAGCACCCTATTGTACTCCCCGGACACCCATGACTGTGTCCTCAGCCCCCACTTTACATTCTGTGTACACATGGCTGTGTAATCCACCCCTTCTGTACCCCCTGCACACCCACAGCTGTGTCCTCAGACTCCGATGCTATTCTCTCTGAACACCCACGGCTGTGCCCTCGTCTCCCTACCGTACTCCCTGTACACACATGGCTGTGTCTTCAGCCACTACTGTACTACATGTACACCAAAGACTGTGCCCTCATCACCCTACTCTTCTCTCCATATACCCATAGTTGTGTACTCAGCCCCGAATGTATTCCTTGTACACCCACGGCTCTGTCCTCAGCCCCCAACTGTACCCTCCTCACACCCACAGCTGGGAGCTCAACCGCCGGCAGTATTCCCGGTAATCCCACACCGCTCTCTTCAGTCCCCGACTGTACTCCCTGAATACCCACGGCAATGACCGCAGCCCCTATTGTACTCCGTGTATACACATGGATGTGCTCTCAGCCTCCTAATGTACTCCCTGTAAAGATACGGCTGTGCACTCAGCCTCCTAATGTTCTCCATGCATACCCACTGCTGTGTCCTCAGACCTCCTCTGTGCTCCCGTTACATCAACGGCTGTGTCCTCAGCACACGACTGTACTCCCTGTATAACCACAACTGTGCCCTCAGCGCCCTGCTCTACCCGCTCTACCCCCATGACTGTGCCGTCAGCTCCCTACTGTACTCGCTGCACACCCATGTCTTTTTCCTCAACTCTCTACTATGCTCAACGTATACCCACGGCTGTGCCCTCCCCCCTACTATACTCTGTGTATACTCACGGCTGTGTCCTCAGCGCTCTACTGTACTCCATGTACACCCACAGGTGTTTCTTCCACCTCCAACTGAATTCCCTGTACACCCATGTCCATGATCTCAGTCCCCGACGGTACTCCATGTATAAACTCGGTTGTGCGCTCAGCCACTGCAGTTCTTCCAGTACACCAACAGTTGTGTCCTCAGACCCCTACTGTACTCACTGCACACATACGTTTGTGTCCTCAGCCCACGACTGTATTCCTTCTGAACCCACAGCTGCATCCTCAGACCTGTACTGCACTGCCTGTACACCCATGGCTGTTTTCACAGCCCCCTACTGTACTCCCTGTACACCCACGGCTGTGGCCTCAGCCCCCTACTGTACTGCCTATATACCCACAGCTGTGACCTCAGACACCTATTGTACTCCATTTACACTAACAACTGTGTCCTCAGGATCCCACTGTCCTCCCTGTACCCCCACGTCTGTGCACTGAGCCTTATACTGTATTTCCTGTACACACACGGCTGTGTCCTCAGATCTCTCCTGTTCTCCCTGAACACCCACGCCTGTGCATCAGTGCCCTACTGTACTCCCTGCATGCATATCTGTGCCCTGAGACGACGACTGTATTTCTTGTACACGACAGCTACATCTTCATCTTCCAATTGCACTCCCTGTACCCCACGGCTGTGTCCACCGCCATCTATTGTATTCGCCATACACACACGGCTGTGCACTCAACCAACTACTGTACTCCCTGTACACCAATCGCTGTGTCCTCAGTCCCCTACTGCTCTCGCATATACCCACAGCTGTGCCTGCAGCCCCTAACTGTAATCCCTGTACACACACAGTTGTGCCCTCAACCATCTACTGTACTCCCTCCACGCACGCGGCTCTCTGCCCATCCCCCAAGTCTCTCACTATACATTCACAGCTGTGCCCTCAGCCACGTACTGTACACCTTGTACAAAAATGGCAGTGCCCTCAGCCCTCTACAGTACTCAATGTACACCCATGGCTCTTGCCTCAGCCATCTACTGTACTGCCTGTTCACCTATGGCATTGACCTCAGCACTAGACTCTACTCCCTGTACACCCACAGCCCCCTACTGTACTCCATGTACACCAAAGGCTGTGCCCTCTTCACCCTACTGTACTCCCCATATACCCAGAGCTGTGTACTCATCCCCTGAAAGTACTCCTTGGACACCCACGGCTTTGTCCTCAGACACCGATTATACCTTCTTCACACCCACAACTGTGCGCTCAGCCACCGGCAATTTTCTCGGAAAACCCAGACCGCTGCCTTCACCTCTGTACACCATTTACACTCATGGCTATGTCCTCAGCCCTCGACTGTACTCCGCATACGCCCACAGCTGTGTCTGCTGCCCAGCGTTGTACTCCATGTACACCCACTGCTGTGTCCTCAGCCCTCGACTGCACACCCTGTACACCCATGGCAGTGACTGCAGCCCCTACTATACTAGCTGTATACCCACGGCTGTGCTCTCAGCCTCCGAATGTACTCCCTGTACACCCATGGCTGTGCACTCAGCCTCCTAATGTTCTCCCTGCATACTCACTGCTCTGCGCTCAGACCACCACAGTGCTCCCTGTACATCAATGGCTGATTCCTCAGCATCCTACTGTACTTCCAGTAAAACCTCAACTGTGCCCTCAACCCCCTGCTCCACTCGCTCTACCCTCACGACTGTGCCCTCAGCCCCCTACTGTACTCGCTGCACACCCATGGCTGTTTCCTCAACCCTCCACTATGCTCCAAGTATACCCACGGCTGTGTCCTCAGCCCCCGATTATACTCCCTATATTCTTACTGCGCTGTCCTCAGCCCCCTATTATACTCCCTTTATACTTACGGCTATGTCCTCAGCCCTCGACTGTATTCCCTATGCACACGCAGGTGTTTCTTCCGCCCCCGACAGAATTCCCTGTAGCTCACGTCCATGACCTCAGTCCCCGACAGCACACCATGTATACCCCCGGTTGTGTGTTCAGCCACTGCACTAATCCCAGCACACCCACTGCTGTGTCCTCAGAACTATACATTTCTCCTTGTGTACCCACGATTGTGTCATCAGCTCACTAATATATTGCTTGTATACCCACAGCTGTGTCCTCAGACTCGTACTGCACTGCCTGTACACACATGGCTGTTTTCTCAGCCCCCTACTGTACTCCCTGTATACCCACAGCAGTGGCCTCAGCCCCCTACTGTACTCCCTTTATGCACACAACTGTGTCCTCAGGATTACACTGTCCTCCCTGTACCCCCACGTCTGTGCGCTGAGCCTTTATACTGTATTTCCTGTACAAATACGGCTGTGTCCTTAGACATCTCCTGTTCTCCCTGAACACCCACGGCTGTGCCCTACTGTACTCCCTGCATACATAGCTGTGCCCTGAGACCTCGACTGTACTTCCTGTATAGCGACAGCTACATCCTCATCTTCCAACTGTACTCCTTGTACACACACGGCTGTGTACTCAGCCTCCTACTACAGTCACTATATACACGTGGCTGTGCCCTCAGCCCACTACTGTACTACCGGTACACACACAGCTATGCCCTCAGTACCCTACTGTACTATCCATACACACACAGCTGTGCCCTCAGGACCCTAGTGCACTCTATGTACACCCACAGCTTTGCCCTCAGCCCTTACTGTACTCCTTGCACAACGACGGCTGTGTACTCATCCCTCTACTATACTCCTTGTACACCCATGGCTGTTTCCACAGCCAACTACTATGCTCCAAGTATACCCACGGCTGTGTCCTCACCCCTCTTCTGTACTTCCTGTACACCCACAGGTGTTTCCTCCACCCCTGACTGAACTCCCTGTACACCCAATTCCATGACCTCATTCCCAGATGGTACTCCCTGTTCAGCGCCGACTGTGCGCTCAGCCACTGTAGTACTCCCGATACACCCACAGCTGTGTCGTCAAACCCCCTACTGTACTCACTGTACACCAACAACTGTTCTCTCAGCCACCTACTGTAGTCCCTGCACACCCACGTCTTTGACCACAACCCCCTAGTTTTCTCCCTGTACACCCATGGCTGTGCCCTACTGTGCTCCCTGCATACATGGCTGTGCCCTAAGTCTCAGATTGTACTTCCAGTACACTCACCGCTGTGCTCTCCTAACGAACTCTGTGTACTCCCATGGCTGTGCACTCAGCCCCTACTGTGCTTCTTACACACTCACCGCTGTGTCCTCATCCCCCGACTTTACGCCCTGTACCCACACAGCTGTCTACTCGGCCCCCTGCTGCACTCCCTGTACACACATCGCTGTGTCCTCAGCCCCTTACTGTACTCACTGTACAACCACTGATGTGTCCTCAGACCGCTACAGTATTGCGTCTACATCCAAGACGGTGTCCTTAGCCCCCACTGTACTCTCTGCACACCCTCGACTGTGCCTAATGTCACCCAAATATACTCCCTGTACAGCCACATCTGTGCCCTCAACCACCTAAGTACTCCCTGAATACCCACGGTTATACCCTCAGGCACCTAATATATACCCTGCATAACCACTGCTGTGACATTAGCCTCTACTGTACTCCCTGGACATCCACCGCTATGCCCTCAGCCTCTTACTGTAATCCCCGAATATTGAGTGATATGACGTCACCCCTACTGTTCTATACACAAACGTCTCTGCCCTCATCCCCCAAAGTACTCTCTCTACATGCGCAACTATGCCCTCAGCCCTCTACTATACTCCCTGCACACCCACGACAGTGCCCTCAACCTCATACTCTACTCTCTGTATACACACGGCAGTGCTCTCATCCCCGTAATGTACTCCCTGTAAACAAAATGCTGTGTCCTCAGATGCCGATTGTACTCCTTCTATATACACGTCTGTCTCCTAAGCCCTCTACTGCACTCATTCTGCAAACACGGCTGTGCCCTCAGCCACCTACCGTACTCCCTGTACACCCAAAGCTGTGTCGTCAGCCCTCTACTGTACTCCCTGTACACCCACAGCTGTGTCCTCAGCCCCCTACTCTACTCACGGTTCACATACAACTGTATCCTCAGTTCCCTACTGTACTCACCGCACATAAACAACTGTGACCTGGCACCCTACTGTGCTATCTGCACACCCAAGTCTGTGCCCTCAGACCCCTGTTGTACTCCGTGTATACCCAAGGCGTTGCCTTTAAGTCCCCATTGCCCTCACTGGACACAAATGGCTGTGCTCTCAACTGATAATGTACTTCCTGGAAAACCACGGCAGAGTCCTCAGACCCTAATTGCACCCGCTCTACATCCTCAGCAGTGTCCTAAGCCCTCTGCTGTACTCCCTGCATACTCATGACTGTGTCCTCAGCACCCTACCCTACTCCCCGTTCACCTATGGCTGTGTCCTCAGACTCCTACTGTACTCCTTGTATATGCACGGCTGCGTCCTTACCCATCTATTGTAATCCCTGTACACAAACAGCTGTGTCCTCAGCCCCCTACTGTACTCCCTGTGCATCTGCGGCTCTGCCCTCAGCCCCCGACTGTACTCCAGTCCAGCAAATGCTGTGTCCTCAACCTCGCATTGTACTCCGTCTGCACACACGGCTGCGTCCCCAGCCTGCTACTGTACGCCCTGTAATCCACGGCTGTGTCCTCAGCCCATACTGTACACACCCCACCCCGTACACCCACGCCTGCTCCCTCAGGCACATACTGTACTGCCCTTACACAGATGGCTGTGTCCACGCACCTCTACTGTACTCCCCGTACACCCTCGACTGTGTCCTCAGACATCTACTGTCCTCCCTGTACAACCACGACTGTGACCCCATTCCGCTACGGTACCCCCTGTATGCAAATGGCTGTGTCCTCAGCCACCTACTGCACTCCAGGTACACCCACGGCTGTGGCCTCCGCACCCTACTCTACTTCTTGTATACACATTACTGTGCCCTCAGCATACAACTTTACTCTCTGTACACAGACAGCTGTGTCCTCAGCCCTCTACTGTAAGCCCTACACACCCACAGATGTATCCTCAGCCACGGACTGTACTACCTGTAAACTCACAGCTGTGCACTCAACCGACTACTGTACTTCCTCTACACCAATCGCTGTGTCCTCAGTCCCCTACTGCTCTCGCATACACCCACAACTGTGCCTGCAGCCCCTTACTGTAATCCCTGTACACCCACAGCTGTGCCCTCAGCCATCTACTGTACTCCCTCTACGCACACGGCTCTGTGCCCATCCTCCTAAGTGTCTCACGGTTGTGCCCTCAGCCACGTACTGTGCACCTTGTACAAATATGGCACTGCCCTCAGCTCTCTACTGTTCTCAATGTATACCCATGGCTCTTGCCTCAGCCATCTACTGTACTAGCTGTTCTACGGCATTGCACTCAGCCCAAGACTCTACTCCCTGTACACCCACGGCTGTGTCTTCAGCCCCCTACTGTACTCCAAGTACACCAAAGGCTGTGCCCTCTTCACCCTACTGTACTCCCCATATACCCACAGCAGTGTACTCAGCCACTGGAAGTATTCTTGCACAACCACGGCTTTGTCCTCAGCCCCCGACTGCACCTTCTTCACACCCACAGCTGTGTGCACAGCAACCGGCAGTATCCCTGGTAAACCCACACCGCTGCTTTCAGCCTCCTGCTGTACTCCATTTACACTCATGGCTATGTCCTCAGCCCTCGACTGCAGTTTCCATACGCCCACAGCTGTGTCCTCTGCCCCGTGCTGTACTCCCTGTCTACACACTGCTGTGTTCTCAGCCCCCAACTGCACACCCTGTACACTCATGGCAGTGAACTCAGCCCCTACTGTACTCCCGTATTACCCACGGTGTGCTCTCAGCCTCCTAATGTACTCCCAGTGCACCCATGGATGTGCACTCAGCCTCCTAATGTATTCCCTGTAAAGACACGGCTGTGCACTCAGCCTTCTAATGTTCTCCTCAGACTCGTACTGCACTGCCTGTACACCCATGGCTGTTTTCTTAGACCTCTACTGTACTCCCTGTACACCCACGGCTGTGGCCTCAGCTCCCAACTGTCCTCCCTTTACACACACAACTGTGTCCTCAGGATCCCACTGTCCTCCCTGTACCCCCGCATCTGTGCGCTGAGCCTTTATACTGTATTTCCTGTACAAACACGGCTGTGTCCTCAGACCTCTACTGCTCTCCCTGAACACCCACGGCTGTGCCCTCAGTGCCCTACTGTACTCCCTGCATACATAGCTGTGCCCTGAGACACCGACTGTACTTCCTGTACACCGACAGCTACGTCCTCATCTTCCAACTATACTCCCTGTACATACACGGCTCTGTATTCAGCCCTCTACTGCACTCACCATAGACCTGCGGCTGTGCTCTCAGCCCCCTACTGTACCAACCTACACACACAGCTGTGCCCTCAGTACCCGACTGTGTTCTCTGTACACAAACAGAGTACACCCTCAGTACTCTACTGTACTCCTTGCACACCCACAGCTGTGTCCTCATCCATCTACTGTACTCACTGTTCACCCATGGCTGTTTCTTCAGCCCTCCACAATGCTCCAAGTATATCCAAGGCTGTGTCCTCAGCCCGCTACGTTTCTCCCTGTGTACTCACGGCTGTGTTCTCAGCTCTCTGCTGTACTTCTTGGACACCCACAGGTGTTTCCTCCACCCCCGACTGAACTCCATGTACAACCACTTCCATGATCTCAGTCCCCGACGGTACTTCCTGTTCCCCGCCGTTTGTGTGCTCAGCCGCTGCAGTACTGCTGGTACACCCACAGTTGTGTCCTCAGATCCCCTACTGAACTCCCTGTACACCAACAGCTGTTCTTTCATCCACCTACTGTACTCCCTGTACACTCACGTCTTTCACCTCAACCCCCTACTTTTCTCCCTGTACACCCATGGTTTTGCCCTCAGTCCCGTACTGCATACATGGCTGTGCCCTAGGTCTCAGATTGTACTCGCAGTGCTCCCACTGCTGTGCTCTCAGTACCCTACCGAACTCTGTATACACCCACGGCTGTCCACTCGGCCCCCTACTGCACTCCCTGTACACACATTGCTGTGCCCTCAGCCCCTTACTGTACTCCCTATGGAACCACTACTGTGTCCTCAGATCGCTACAGTATTGTGTCCACATCCAAGATGGTGTCCTTAGCTCCCACAGTACTTTCTGCACAACCTCGACTGTGCCGTCTGCCAAACAAAAATACTCCCTGAACAGCCACGTCTAGGCCCTCAACCATCGACATGCTCCCTAAATACCCAGGGCTGTACTCTCAGCCCCCTACTGTATACCCTGCACATGGCTGTGACCGTAGCCTCGACTGTACTCCCTGGACATCCACGGGTATGCTCTTAGCCCGACTGTTCTCCCTGTAAACCCACGGATGTGCCCTCAGACCTCTACTGCCCTCCCTGCACATGGAAACCCATGACTGTGTCCTCAGCACTCTACCTTACTCCCCGTACACCATGGTTGTGTCCTCAGACTAGTACTGTACTCTTGTATATCCACGGCTGCGTCCTTACCCACCTATTGTAATCCCGGTGCACAAATAGCTGTGTCCTCTGCCCCTACTGTACTCCCTGTGCATCTGCGGCTCTGCCCTCAGCCCCCCAATGTACCCCGTCCACCAACTGCTGTGTCCTCAACCTCGCAGTGTACTCCCTCTGCGCACACGATGCGTCCCCAGCCTTCTACTGTACTCCCTTAATCCATAGCTGTGTCCTCAGCCCCTACTGTAGCCCCCGTAGACCCATGGATGTTGCATCATGCTCATACTGTACTCCCCGCACACCCACGGCTATGTCCACGCACCCCTACTGTCCTCCCTGTACACCCACGACGTTGCTCCCATTCACTACTGTACTCCCTGCATGCACGTGGCTGTGTCCTCAGCCCCCTACTGTACTCCAGATACACCCACAGCTGTGGCCTCTGCACCCTACTCTATATTTGCACATACATTGCTGTGCCCTCAGCATACAACTTTACTCCCCATACACAGACAGCTGTGTCCTCAGCCCTCTACTGAACGCTCTATACACCCACAGATGTATCCTTAGCCCTGGACTGTACTACCTGTAAACTCACGGCTGTGCTCTCAACCAACTACTGTACTCCCTATACACCAATCGCTGTGTCCTCAGCCCCGTACTGCTCTCGCGTACACCCACAGCTGTGTCTGCGTTCCCTTACTGTAATCCCTGTACAACCACAGCTGAGCCCTCAGCCATCTACTGTACTGCCTGTACACACACGGCTCTGTGCACATCCCCCCAAAGCACTCACTGTACACTCACGGCCGTGCCCTCAGCCACGTTCTGTATACCTTGTAGAACTATGGCAGTGCCCTCAGCCCTCTACTGTACTCCCTATACACCCATGGCTCTTGCCTCAGCCCCCTACTGTACACTTTCTACACCTTTGGCTGTGCACTCAGCCCTCCACTGTACTCCCTGTGCACCCACGGCTGTGCTATTGGCCCGTACTGTAATCCCTATACACCCACAGCTGCATCCTCAGACCCCTACTGTACTCCCAGTACACACGGCTGTGTACTCAAAACCTTACTGTACTCAGCATACACCCACAGCTGTGCCCTCAGCCACCTACTGTACTACCTGCACACCCACAGCTGTGCCCTCAATATCCTCATGCACTCTCTGTATACACACCGCTGTGCCCTCAGTAATCTACTGTACTTTGTATACACACAGTGGTGCCCTCAGCTCATTCTGTACTCCTTGCACACCCATGGCTATGTCCTCATCCCCCTACTGTGCTCCCTGTACACGCATGGCTGTGTCGTCAGCCCCTATTGTACCTCCCGTACACACAATGCTGTGTCCTCAATGCCCTACTGTACTCTATGTATACACTTGGCTGTGTATTCGAGCCCTTACTGTACTGACCATACAGCCATGGCTGGGCCCTCAGCCACCTACTACTACCTGTACACCCACAGCTGTGCCCTCAATACCCTACTGCACTCTAGGTATACACACGGCTGTGCCGTCAGTACCCTACTGTGTTCTCTGTACACCCATGTCTGTGCCCTCAGCTTTTTCTGAACTCTTTGAACACCCACGACTGTGTCCTCATCCCCTGACTGTAATCCCTATACACCCATGGCTGTGTCATCATCCCTCTATTGTACACTCTGTACATCCACAGCTGTGCCCTCCACCACCTACTGCACTCTCTGTACACACATGGCTGTGTCCACAGCCCCACTATGGTACTCCCTGCACACGCACAGCTGTGCCCTCAACCTCATAATATACTCACAGTAAACCCACAGAAATGTCCTCTGACCCCTACTGCACTGACTCCACAACAATGGCTGTGTCCTCAGCCCCCTACTGCACTCTCTGTACACCCACAAATGTGCTCTCAGCAGCCCCCCCCCCCCCCCCCCACTACCTATTCACCCACGGTTGTGTTCTCAGGCCCTGAGACCACGACTGTGGCCTTAGCTTCCGACTCTTCTCCCTGTATACCCACTGCTGGGCGCTCAGCTACCTAACGTACTCCCTGTAGACCCCAATGATGTGTCCTCAGACCCCCTACAGTATTGCTTCTACATCCACGACTGGGTCCTTAGCCCCTTACTGTACTCTCTGCACACCCTCAGCTGTGCCTTCTGCCCCCCCAATTATGCTCACTGGACAGCCACGTCTGTGCCGTCAACGCTCTAAGTACTCAATGCATACGCACGGCTGTACCTTCACCCCCTTACTGTATACATTGTATAACCATGGATGTGTCCTTAGACCCTACTATACTCCCTAGACACCCACGGCTATGTTCTTAGCCACTGACAGTACTCCTTGTACAGCCACAGCTGTGGCCTCAGCCCCTACTATACTCCTGTAAACCCATGGTTGTGTCCTCAGCCCATTACAGTACACCCGCTACACCCACGGCTGTGCCCTCAGCCTGTTACTGTAATTCCCAGGACACCCAGGACTGTCACGTCACCACCCCTATTGTACTTCTATACACAAACGGTTCTGTCCGCAGCCCCCCTGTGTACTCGCTTGACATGCACAGCTGTGTACTCAGCCTTCTACTGTACTCCCTGCACACCCACAGTTGTGCCCTCAACCACGTAATGTACTCCATGTAGACCCAATGCAGTGTCCTCAAACCCTGATTGCACACCCTCTATATCCACAGCTGTGTCCGCAGCCCACAACTGTACACCCTGTACACACACACAGCAGTGACCATCAGCTCCCATCTGCACTGCATATGCATCCACGGCTGTGCCCTCACCCCCTACTGCACTTCCTGTATCCCCACGGCTGTGTACCCAGCCCCCTACTGTATTCGCTGCACAAATGTGGTTGTGCCCTCATTCCCTACTGTACACCCTGTACACTCATGGCAGTGATGTCAGTTCCCATCTGCACTCCATGTGCACCTACGCCTGTGCTCTCACCCCCTACTGTAGTTAGTGTATTCACACGGCTGTGTCCCCAACCCCCTACTGTATTCGCTGCTGAACTCCAGTTGTGCCGTCAGCTGCTACTGTACTCCCAGTACACCCCCGGCTGTTCCCTCAGGCTGTACTCCCCGTGCGCACAGCCCTGTGTCCTCAGTTCCCTGCTGTACTCACCGTACACACACAGCTGAGTCCTCAGCACCCTATTATACCTTCTGTACACCCATGGTTGTGCCCTCAGGCACCTGCTGTACTTCCTGTGTTCCCATGGCGTTGCCCACAAACCGATAAAGTTTTCATTGTACACAAACGGTTGTGCCCTCAACCCTGTAATGTACTCCCTGTTAACATACGGCAGAGTCCACAGACCCCGGTTGTACCCCCTCTACATCCACGGCTGTGTCCTAAGCCCTCTACTGCCCTCACTGTGCACCCATGTCTGTGTCCTCACGACCTACCCTACTCCCCGTACACCCACGGCTGCCTCCTCCAAATCTTTCTCTTCTCCTCATGCACCCACGGCTGCGTCCTTAGCCACCTATTGTACTCCCCGTTCACAAACAGCTGGGTTCTCAGACTGCTACTGTACTCCCTGTACACACATGGCTGTGTCCCCAGCTCCCTACTGTACTCCCTACACTTCTGCAGCTGCGACGTCAGCACCCTACTGTACTCCTGTACACACACAGCTGTGTCCTCAACCTCGGAATATACTCCCTGTACACCCTCGGCTGTATCCTCAGCCATCTACTTACTCCCTGTACACACATCGACTCGGTGCCCACCCGCACAAGCCTCTCACCATAAACTCACAGCAGTGTCCTCAGCCCCCTACTGTACTCCCTGTACACCCGAAGCTGTGTCCTCAGCCCCCTTCTGCACTCCCTGCATACCCAAGGCGTTGCCCTCAAACCCCTAATGTACTCACTGTACACAAACGGCTGTGCTCTCAACCCATAATGTACTCTCTGGAAACCCACTGCAGATTTCTCAGACCCCGATTGTACCCATTCTACATCCACAGCTGTGTCCTAAGCCCTCTACTGCACTCCCTGCACACCCATGGCTTTGTTCTCAGCACCCTATCCTACTCCCTTACACCAATGGCTGTGTCCTCAGATTCCTACTGTACTCCTTGTACATCCACGACTGCGTCCTTAGCCACCCATTGTAATCCCCGTACACAAACAGCAGTGTCCTCAGCCCGCTACTGTACTCCAGTCTACCCACAGCTGTGTCCTCAACCTCGCAATGCACTCCCTCTACACACACGGCTGCGTCCCCAGCCTGCTACTGTACTCCCTGTAATCCACGGCTGTGGCCTCAGCCCTCTACTGTACTCAACATATACCCATGGCTGTGCCCTCAGCTCACTATTATACTACCCATACACCCACAGTTGCGACCACAGAACCCTACTGTACTCCTGTAGATGCACGGCTGTGCCCTCAGACCTTTCTTTAATCCTTGCTTACATGGCTGTGCCTTAACTCTCAGACTGTACTCCCAGTACACCTCAGCACTTAACTGTACTTCCTGTGCACCGACGGCTCGCCTTCATCTTCCAACTGTACTTCCTGTGCACCGACGGCTGTGCCCTCAGCCCTCTACTGCACTCTCTGTACACCTACAGCTGTGTCCTCAGTACCCTACTGAACTCCCTGCGGACATGACTGTGCCCGAAGTCTCAGACTGTACTCCCAGTACACCTACAGCTGTGCCCTCAGTATCCTACTGAACTCTGTGTACACCCACAGCTCTGCCCTCAGCCCCTACTGTACACCTTGCACACCCATGTCTGTGTCCTCAGCTCCCTACAGTACTCTCCGTACACACATGTCTGTGCCCTTAATCAACTACTGTACTCCCCATATACCAACGGCTGTGCCCTCAGCCCTCACCTGTACTCCCGTACACACACGGCTGTACACTCAACCAACTACTGTACTCCCTGTATACCAACGGCTGTGTCCTCAGTCCTCTACTGCTCTCGCATACATCCAAGCGCTGTGTCTGCAGCCCCCTGCTGTACTCCCTGTGCACCCACAGCTGTGTATTCAGCCCCCGACTGCACTCAATATATGCCCACGCTGTGCCCTCACCCCACTACTATACTCTCTGTTGACACACGGCTGTGCCCTCAGTACCCTACCGTACACCCACAGTTATGCCCTCAGAACCCTATTCTTCGTATACACTCGACTGTGCCCTCAGTACCCTACTGTACTCTATTTACACGCATGGCTTGGTCCTCAGCCCCTACTGTACACCCCATATATCCACAGCTGTGCCCTCAGCCCCCGAATGCACTTCCTGTACTTACACAGCTGTGTACGCAGCCCCTGACTGTACTCCCTGTACACCCACAGCTGTGTCCTCAGCCCCCTACTCTACTCTCTGTTCACACGCAGCTGTGTCCGCAAGCTCATTATATACTTCTGTAGACCTACGTATGTGTCCTCTAACCCCTACTGCACTAACTCCACAACCACAGCTTGTGCCCTCAGGCCCCTTCTGTACTCCCCATTCAACCATGGCTGTGTCCTCAGCTCACTACTGTACTCCCCATACACTCACAACTCTGTTCTAAGCCCCTTACTGTACCCTCAGCTCCCTAATGTACATCCTGCATAACCACGACTGTGACCTTAGCCCCTATTGTACTCCCTGGGCACCACGGGTGTGCTTGTAGACCGACTGTACTCACTGTAGACCCACGGTTGTGTTCTCAGCCCTCTTCTGTACTCCCCGTTCACCCACGGCTGTGTCCTGAGCTCACTACTGTACTCCCCATACACCGACGACTTTATTCTCAGCACTCTACTGTAGTCCCCAGGCACGGCTGTGAACTCAGGCCCCGAATGTATCCCTGCACACCGACGGCTGTGCTCTCAGCCGCCTACTGCACTCCTTGTACACACACAGCAGTGCCCTCACTCCCTTCTGTACTCCCTTTATACCCACGGGTATATGACCTTATACTCCTCTGGTACCCTCTGTATAGACACGTCAGTGCCCACAGCCCCTATTGCACTCCCTGTACCCACACAGCTCTATCCACTGACCCATACTATACTCACTGTACACTCACAACTATGTCCTCAGCTTCCCACTGTACCCCTTGGACTGCCACGGCTGTGCACTCAGCCTCCTACTGTACTACCAGCACCCACACGCCTGTGTCCTCAGTCCTCTATTGTTCTCGCTGTGCACCTACAGCTGTTTTCTCCATCCCCTACTATATTCCCTGCATACATGGTTGTGCCCTGAGACACCAACTGTACTCCCAGCGCACCCAAGACTGGTTCCTCAGTACCCGACTGTACTCCCCGTACACACATGGCTCTGCCCTCAACAACCTGCTGTACTCCCGGTAGACCAAAGGCTGTGTCCACAGCTCCCTATTGTACACCATAAACAAACACAACTCTGTGCCCATCCCCGTAAGGCTCTCACAGTACACTTATGGCTGTGTCCTCAGCCACCTACTGTGCTTCACGCACATACACGGCTGTGCCCTCAGACCTCTACTGTACTCCTTGAATACACGGCTGTGTTCTCAGTCCCCTACTGTATTCCCTGCATACATGGCTGTGTCCCGAACGCCGACTGTACTCCCAGTGCACCCAAGGCTGTGTCCTCAGTACAGTACTGTAATCCCCGTCCACACGTAGCTCTGCCCTCAGCAACTTGCTGTACTCCCTGTACACCAAAGGCTGTGTCCGCAGCTCCCTACTGTACACCATAAACAAACACAACTCTGTGCCCATCCCCCGAAGGCTCTCAGAGTGCACTTATGGCTGTGTCCTCAGCCACCTACTTTGCCTCACGCACACACACGGCTGTGCCCTCAGCCCTCTACTGTACACCCTGTGCACCCACGACTGTTCCCTCAGCCACCGAATGTACGACCGTTCCAACCACAGCTGTACACTTAGACCCCTACAGTACTCTCTGTGCACACACAGCTGTGTAGTCAGCCGCCTGCTGTAGTCCCTGTACACCCATGAATGTGCCCTGAGCCCCTGCTGTACAACCTGTACACCCATGGCTACATCCTCAGACCCCTTATGTTCTCCCTGTACACACTCGGCTGTGTACTCAGCCCCCTACTCTACTCCCCGTATAGACATGGCTGTGTCCTCAGCCCCCTAATGTACTCCGTGTACACCCTCAGCTGTGCTCTCAACTGCCTACTGCACTCCCTGTACACACAAAGCTGTGCCCTCACCCCCACTGTTCTCCCTCTACACCCACTGCTGCGTCCTCAGCCCCTAATATATTCCCTGTGCATACACAGCTGTGCCCTGAGCCACCAACTGTACGCCTTGTACATCCATGGGTGTGGCCTCAGCCTCTGACTGTACTCTCTTCACGCCCACGGCTGTGCCCTCAGACCCCTCCTGTACTCCGTGTACACACACTGCTGTGCGCTCACCCCCGTAGTTTACTTGCTGTAAATCCATGGCAGAGTCCTCACACCCCGATTCCACCCCTTCTATTTCCACGGATGTGTCCTAAGCCCTCTACCGGACTCCCTACACACCCACAGGTATGTCCTCAGTGCCCTACTGTACTCCCTGTACACACACGGCTTTGTCCTCAGCCCCGACTGTGCTCCCTGTATACCCACGGCTGTTACCTCAGCCCCCTAATCTACTCCCTGTACACTCACAGCTGTTGTATCATCCCCTTACATGGATGTGGCCTCAGCCATAGACTATACTCCCTGTACAGCCATGGCTGGGACCACAACCCTCTACTGTACACCTTGTATAACCACGGCTGTGTCCTCAGGCCTCTACTGTACTCTCCGTACACCCACAACTGTGTCCTTTGCCCACTACTGTACTCCCTGTATACCCACTGCTGTGTCCTCTGCCCCCGAACTCTACTCCCTGTACAGCCATATCTGCGCGTACAAGCCATTAAAAACTCCCTATAAACCCACGTTTGAACCTCACCCCTCTTCTGTACACCTTGTGTAACCACGGCTGTATCCTAAGGCCTCTACGACAGTCACTGCGCTCCCCCACTTTGCTCTCAGCCGCCTACTGTCGTCCCGGTATACCCACAGTTGAGTCCTTGGCCCTCGATTGTACTTCCCATACACATATGGCTGTACCCTCAGTCTCCTACTGTAATCGCTGTACACACACGGCTGTGTCCTCTGCCTCCAACTGCACTCCCCATGTACCCATGGCTGTCCCCTCAGCTCCTACTTACTTCGGGTTCATCCACAGCTGCGCCCTCAGTCCCCTACTGTAGTCGTTGTACATACATGGCTGTGTGAACGGTCTCCTATTGTATTCCCCGTACACTCATGGCTGTGTCCTCAGCCCCTACTGAACTTCCTGTACAACCACAGCTGTGTCCTCAGGCCCCAACTGTACTCCCTGTACACCTACGACTGTGGTCTCAACCCCATACTGTACTCCACATACACGCACAGGTGTGTCCTTAGCCTCCTACTGTACTTCACATACTCCCACGACTGTACACTCAGCCCCGCACTGCACTCCCTGTACACCAACGGTTGTGTCATCAGCCCCTACTGTACTCCCGTTCACAAATGGTTGCGTCCTCAGACCTCTACTTTACTCCCTGTACACCCATGACTGAGCCGTCAGCCGCCTACTGTACTCCCTGTACACATACGGCTGCGATCTCAGCCCCACTACTGTACTCCCTGTGATACACAGCTGTGTCCTCAGCCCCTATTGTATTCCCGTACACACACGGCTGTGTCCTCAGCCCACTACTGTACTCCCTGTTCACCCACAGCTGTGCCCTCAGCCCACTACTGTACTCCCTGTGAACCCATGACTGCGTCCTCAGCCGCATACTGTACTCAACCTTCTTTACTCAGCGAGTCGTGAGTTCATGGAATGCCCTGCCAGTAGCAGTGGTGGACTCTCCCTCATTATGGGCATTTAAGCGGGCATTGGATAGGCATATGGAGGATAGTGGGCTAGTGTAGGTTAGGTGGGCTTGGATCGGCGCAACATCGAGGGCCGAAGGGCCTGTACTGCGCTGTATTCTTCTATGTTCTATGTTCTATGTTCTAACATGTCCTCGGCTATGACATCAGTCCCCTTCTGTACTGCCTGTACATCCTTGGCTGTGTCCTCAACCCCGTACTGCACTCCCAAAACCCATGGCTGTGTTCTCAGGCTCTTACTATACTTCCCGAAAGCGCACAGCTTTGCCCTCAGCCGCCGACTGTACCCCATTTACACCCATGGCTCTGCCCTCAGCCCCCTAGTATACGCCATGAACACCTAGGGCTGTGCCCTCAGCACCGTATTTTACTGCAAGCGCAACCGAGGTTGTGCCCTCTGCACCCTACTGGACTGCCTGCACACCTAATGCTGTGCCATGAGCCCAATACTGTACGCCCCGAACTGTCAACATCTCTGCCCTCAGCCCCCACTGGAGTCCCTCAACACCCTAATCTACTCCTGCACGCTCACAGCTGTGGCCTCATTCCCCTACTCTACTCCCTGTACACACACAGCTATGCACTCAATGCCCTACATCACTCCCTGTACAGTCATGGTTGTGCCATTAGCCCCCTATTGTAATCATTGAATACCCACGGTTGTGTCCTAACCCCCTACTGTACTCCCCGTACACACATGGCTGTGTCCTGAGCCCTATACTGTGCTCCCTGTACACCCACGGCTGTGCCTTCAGCCCCATACTGTACGCCCTGTACACCCACTGCTGTGTCCTCAGGCCCCTTACTGTACTCACCGTACACCTATGACTGTTGTCTCAGCTCCCTACTGTACTCCGCATACACTCACGGCTGTTTCCTCAATACACTACTGTACTACTTTTACGCCTACGGCTGCGTTCTGAGCACCCTATTTTACACATACACCCTCAGCTGTGCCTTCAGCCGCCCACTGTACTTTCTGTCCAACAACAGCTGTGTCCATAGCCCCGTACTGTACTCCCCATACACCCACGGCTGTTTCCTCAACCCACTACTGTACTCCTTTTACACCTACGGCTGCGTCCTGAGCACCCTATTGTACATATACACCCTCAGATGTGTCTTCAGCCGCCCACTGTACTCCCTGTCCAACAACAGCTGTGTTCACAGCGCCGAGCTGTACTCCCCATACACCCACGACTGTGATCTCAGCCCCCTACTTTACTTCCCACTATGTAAAATAATGACCATGAAAGCATGGGAAGGGTTAAAGCATGAAGACCACTGGCAATCTGTGGTCTGTGGAAGGCAAGGTGGGATAAGAATAGTGGAATGTTCTTGCACCAATTAGCAGAGTAAGTTTAAGTCTGAAAGCTCACTATGGTGAAATGAGATAACACAATTAATAAAGATAGTTTCTCTGTTAAGTGTTATTATGACAGGGTTATGACAATAAATATTTGGGACATGGCGTTAAAATATCTAATTAATACTTAGTGGAGTCAGATTGAGACAGGAGACTATTGTAATAGATAGAATAGTTAAATATCTCTCATGACAGGTTTGTCTGGAATTGAAGATCACTGTAGCAGAGATAGCAGTAAATATCTAACCGTGACATTAGAATGACATTAAGTAGAACGTACAACTAAAGAGATAATGGGAACTAACATCACTGGTTTATTGTGTAGCTAGAGTGAGGTACTTTAATTAATTTAGTTGGACATGCTGATAAGCTAACAGAAACATGATAAAAAATATATAAATCCACAGACTCTGAGGTATGGGGGCATTCGAGAATCTGCTTTCTCAGTGTCATGGTTTTTTGTTTGCAAATAAAAGACCTACTTCTTGAAGAAGTCTCTGCGTCTCCTGGTGATCCTGTATAATTTCTCCACAACACCATACATATGCGGCTGCATCCTCAGACCCCTACTGCACGTCCTGTACACCACGCCCACAGCTGTGTCCTCAGCCGCGCAATGTACTCCCTATATGCCAATGGCTGTGGCCTCAGCCCCCTATTGTGCTCCCTGTTCACCAATGGCTGTGCCCTCAGTCCACTACTGTAGTCCCTGTAATGCACGGCTGTGTCATCAGCCCCGACTGAACTCCCCGTACACACATGGCTGCGTTCCCAGACCTCTACTTTATTCCCTGTACACCCACGACTGTGCCATCAGCGTCCTACTGCAATGCCTGTACATCTTTGGCTGTGTGCTCAACCCTGTACTGCACTCCCCATGCACCCATGGCTGTGCTCTCAGCCTCCTACTGTACTTCCTGAACACTCACCTCTCTGCCATCAGCCCCCGAGTGTACTCCATTTACACTCATGGAAGTGCCCTCAGCTACCTGCTGTACACATGAACAGCCACGGCTGTGCACTCAGAACTCCACTGTACTCCCAGCACAACCACGGCTGTGGCCTCAGCCCCTATGATACTCCAAGCACACCCACAGCTGTGTCCTTAGCTTCCGACTGTACTCTCCGAACACCCACGTTTCTGCCCTCAACCCCCGACTGCAATTTATTTACAACTATGGCAGTGTTGTCAGCCCCCTACTTTCAGCCGCCTACACCAACGGCTCTGCCCTCAATCCTCTGCTCTACTCCCTGCACACTCACAGTTGTATCCTCAGCCCACTACTGTACTCCGTGTTCAGCCATAGCTGCGTCCCCAGCCCCCTACTGTACTCACCCCACACCAACTTCTGTGCCCTCAGCCCCCTACTGTACACCCAGAACACAAATGGCAAGGCCCTCAGTCCCCTACTGTACTCACTGTACACACAGGGCTGTGCCCTCAGCACCCTACTCTTCTTCCTGCACGCACACAGCTGTGCCTTCGGCACTCTACTGTTCTCCCTATACACCAACGGCTGTGCCCTCCCCCTATTTTACTCCATTCACACCCATGGCTGCGACTTCAGTCCCCTGCTGTACTCCGTGCACACCCACGGCTATGCACCCATCCCCCTACAGCACTCCCTGTACAGCCACGGTTGTGCCCTCAGCCCCTATTCTACTCCCGGAACACCCCCGGTTTTGCCATCAGCCCCCTACTATATTAAATGAATACCCATGGCTGTTCACTCAACCACATACTGTGCTCCCCGTGCACCCACGGACGTGCCCTCGGCCTCCTACTGTATTCATTGAATACGCACGGATTTGCCCTCAGACCCCTACTCTACTCCCTGTAAACCCACTATTGTGCCTTACTGAATTCCCCTACTCTCACGCATGTGTCCTCAGCCCCATAATGTATTCCATGCGCACACACGGCTGTCCTCTTAGCCCCCTACTGTGCTCCCTGTACCCCATGGCTGCATCCATAGTGCCCGACTGTACTCCCCATACACCCACGGCTGTGCCTTCAGCCTACTACTGTACACCCTGTACACCCATGGCTCTTCCGTCAAACCCCTACAGTACTTCCAGTACACCCATGGCTGTGTTTTTAGCTCCCTGCTGTACTCACAGTGCACCCATGACTGTTCCCTCAACCCATTTCTGTACCGCGGGTAGACCCACGGCTGCGTCCTCAGCCCCCTATTGTACCCTTAGTACACACACAGCTGTGCCCTCAATCCCCTACTGCGCTCCCCCTGCATCCACAGCAGTGCCCTTGGCACCCTGCTGAACTCCCCATACACCCATAGCTGAGCCCTCAAATCCTACTGTACTCCCTGAACAATCATGGCTGTGCCCTCAGCCCCTCCTGTACTCCCTGTATATCCACAGCTGTGCCCTCAGACCCTTACTATACTACCTGTACACCCATGGCTGTGTCCTCAGCGCCCTAGCGTACTCCATTTATACCCACAGCTGTCCACTTGGCTCCCTACAGTACTCCCTGTAGACCCAGTGCTGTTTCCTCAGCCCCCTACTGTAACCCCTGTACATCCACGGCTGTGTCCTCAGCTCACTCGTCTACTTCCCGTGCACCTACAGCTGTGTCCTTAGCCCCTACTTTACTCTCTGTATACACACGACCGTCTCC
This sequence comes from Chiloscyllium plagiosum, assembly GCF_037043375.1. NCBI lineage: Eukaryota > Metazoa > Chordata > Chondrichthyes > Orectolobiformes > Hemiscylliidae > Chiloscyllium > Chiloscyllium plagiosum. The sequence goes on from NW_028270176.1 coordinate 76,452,177, forward strand.
TCACACCCCTAAAGGACCCCTGTACACCCACGGCTGTATCGTCAGCTCCCAATAAACCCATGACTGCATCCTCAAACCCAACTGTACACCCTCTGCACCCATGCCTGCTTTTTCGGCACCATACTGTACTTCCCATATATCTACTGCTCTGTCGTCAGCCCCCTACTGTACTTCTTGTACAGACACAGCTGTGTTCTCAATCCCATACTGTTCACCCTGTACACCCATGCCTGCGTCCTCGGCCCCTACTGTACTCCCCATATATCCATGGCTGCGTCGTCAGCCCCCTTCTGTACCTCCTATGCGACCACGGTTCTGCACTCAGCCCCTTACCGTACTCCCCATACACCTAGCGTTGTATCCTCAGCATCTAAGTATACTCCCTGTACACCCACGGCTGTCCAATCTGCACCCTACTGTACTCCCTGTACACCCAATGCTGTGTCCACGGCCCACTTCTGTACCCCCTATACTCTCCTGGCTGAGTCCTCAGCTTCCTGGTGTACTCCCCAAACACTTAGAGCTGTGTCCTCAGTCCCGTCCTGTACTCCCCATACACACATGCCGATGCGCTCAGACCCCTACTGTACACGCTGTACACACACGTGTGTGACGTCAGCTCCCTACTGTACTACCTGAATACCCACATCTCGGTCCTCAGCCCCCTAACATACTTCCTGTACACCCACGCCTGTTCCGTCAGCCCATTTCTGTATCCTCTGTACACCTGCAGCTGTTTCATGACCTCCCTATTGTAGTCCCCTGACATCCACGGGTGTGCCTCAGACCCGTGCTGCCCTCCACTCTCCAAGGCTGAGAAATTTGAGTCTGTTATCATTGGAAAGAAGAAGGCTAAGAGGGGATTTGATACAGACACCCAAGATGATTGGAATATTAGATGGTGTCGATAGTGAAGGAATTTTCCTGGGATGATGACGTCAGCTTGTACGTGAGGATATAACTACAAATTGAGGGGTGATAGATTTAAGGCAGATGTCAGAGGCAGGTTCTTTCCGCAGAGAGTGGTAAGGGCGTGGAATGCCCTACCTGCTAATGTAGTCAACTCAGCCAAATTCGACAGATTTAAACAATCGTTAGATAAGCACATGGATGATTTTGGGATAACGTAGGGGGATGAACTGAGAATAGTTCACAGGTCAGCGCAACATCGAAGGCAGAAGGGCCTGTTCTGCGCTGTATTGTTCTATGTTCTAAATTCAATCTCAATCTCATCAGTCACTGATAATCAACAGCAGTATAGAAGTCAGCAGCTCCCATCACCCCAGTTGGAAACCAAAACGGGAAAGGGATGGCCAGAGGAAGTGGGAGTAACTGGGGAGTTGTGTGACTTATGGTGGGAGCTGCAGACGAAGGGTGTTAAGGGAGATCATCAGTGGTAGAGTATGTAGCAACAGAAGGTGTAGTGCAAGAGAAGTATGAGCGTATGGTAAGAGTAGAAAGGAGGAAGAAGAATAGCAGATTAAGTTTTAGTGACAGGCAAAAGCTTGTTTTTGGGGAAGTCTGATCGGGAGAGAAAACATCACTGTTCTGGAAAATCGAGATCCGGTTTCCATTCAAAATTAAGAAACGTTTTCTTGTACTTGCTTTTCTCTCAGTTAATTCTTGTTCAAACTGCACATATATTCCAGCGGCGCAGATTATTTTTTTCTCCCCTCGTGTGGTGACTGAACACTTTTGAATTTTTATTTACAGTATGTATTTGCTTCCAATTCAAGGGAGATATGAGACTGATTTGATCTCCTGCAGTTTGCCCATGATGTGGAATTTAATTGAATATTTATCCTCATCACACTCGCTGATTTAAACAAACAATGAATGAGTCCGTGTCCATCCTGCCGATGAATAATTTATTCAGCTCTGGCTATTGCAGGGGATGTTATAATGAACAGTGTCACACAAAATGCTGATTTTGCAGTGTCAGGTGCTAAACCCTACTTCATCCTAAATTATTCACAAACTCCATGAATGAAGCCTGCAGACGGGCAGAGTGTAACAACTGAATTCAACTCTGTGTCGAAAATGCTCTTTGTGGCTCCCTCATAAAACATGTTAACGTCATCACATTGCAAATTCACCAAAATAGGAAAAGCAAGAGACAAGAATTCGCAAATCTTCCTCTGAATAACACCTATAGGACGGGACGGTTTGTTTGTGATATTCGTAAATGACGATGGTGAGAATGTGGAAGGTGGGGGAGCAGTGGAATGAACAATAATGTCGTGGATGACACAAAAATGAGCTGGGTGTTTCACAGTCAGGAGGAAAATGTTAGCTTACAGTACGATGTAAACAGATTATTCAAATAGCCAGAACAATGACCGATGAAATTTAATACTTATAAACGTGGGATGATGCATGCCAGCAGTAACAAGACAAGTGAAGACACAAACTATGAATGGAGAGGGCTAAATGTGCTCGCTTTTTTCTTTGCAGCAGGGAAGGTTGAGGAGGGAACCTGGAACAGGTGTACAAGAGCAGAAGGGGTATGGAAAGGATAAACAGATAGCAGCTGTTTCTCTTACTCGATGGGTCAAAAACAAAGGGTCACACTTTTAAAGTAAAAGTTAGGGGATTGAGAGGTGATTTGTGGAATGTGTTTCGAACTGAAAGGGTGTTTTGAATCTGGAATGCATTGCCTGGGAGGGTGGTTGAGACAGGTAACCTCACAAACGTGTCAAAAGTCTTTGGATGTTCACTTGCTGGCGCAGATTTGATAGGCCTTTCCTTCGTTGCATGATTCTGTGCGGTGGCAGCCATGAACATGAGCAATAAGCAATGGCAGTCGCTGGTTTGTGCCTTTGTCTGGATTCAGTAAGTTGCTAAATTACAAACCAGCATCATCTCATGAACCTTCTGCACTTACTCAACCTACGGCATCCCAGCCATCTCTGGGAACATCCAGGATAATTCACGTTCTCTGTGCAAGTATTGTCCAAAAACAGGGCGAACATTATTCCAGCTGTTGCCACCATTATTATAGCTACAACAATATCATGCACACGGTTTTTCCTTCAACATAAGACAGACTTCTAACTATACGGGTGGTATTTCTCTGAAGCATAATAAATTCATTCCCAGGTATTCACTTGGTACTGGCTTCCTGATCTCACACACCTCACTCCCTCACATCCGGCACACTCTCCATCCTTATTTGTTAATCCCTGGAAAACCTGCGCCACGTCTCGATTATTAATTCCAACCTCCTTCTGTCAGCATGGTCATTAGACTGACCGTGCCTCATGTCCTATTCATCTCTGCCTTCTGCTCAGTTCTGATCTGCTGCTTTGGTTCTCACCCTCCTGGTGTATTAGTTTAAATTCATTCGACTTTCACCAGCAAACCTCCCCACAAAGATGTTGGTGCTCTTCCATTTTAGATGCAACCTGTCTTTTTTATACATGTTCCACCTGCCCAGGAAGAGATGCCAATGATCCAAAAATCTGAAACCCTCACCGCAAACGAGTTTTTTTTTCCAACAACATGTTAAGCTATATTGTCTTCCTAATTCTGACCTCCTTTCCACATGGCACGGGGATTAATTCATAGATTACAGAGGATTGTTCGTTCTCTATCTCACGCACACATTCACACACGCATAAACAGACAGACACCACATTGCTATGCAGATGAATATCAATAACCTTATAAATAATAAGAATGATAACTGGAATGAAGGATTTAGTTAAAGGAAGGAAGAGCGAAATTACATTTCTTCTGGATGTCAGTTTGCTCGCTGAGATGGAGAGTTCATTTCCGGACCTTTCATTACCATGTTCGGGAACATCATCAATGAGCCGGCTGCGAAGCACTGGTGTTATGTCCCACTTTCTATTTAAGTGTTTCGGTTTCCTTGAGTAAGTGATGCAATTTCCTGTGTTGGTGATGTCATGCCTGTTTTTTTTCTCAGAGAGTGGTAGATGGAGTCAAAATCGATGTGTTTGTTGATGGATTTCTGTTTGGAATACCATGCATCTCAGAATTCTCGTCGTGTCTCTATTTAGCTTGTCCTAGGCTGGATGTGAAGACCCAGTCAAAGTGATGTACTTCCTCGCCTGTGTGTAAGGATACGAGTGATAGCGAATCCTGTCTTTTTGTGGCGAGTTGATGTCTATGTATACTGATGTGTGTTTTCCTGCATGTTTTTCCGATGTAGCGGCCATTACAGTTTTTGTAAGGCTTATTCTTTCTGGAGCAGAATCGACAAAGATGTGAACTTATTGCGGTGCTCAATATTATGAATACAAGTTGCAGAGTAAGACAATATTACCCTTTTTTCCGTTAGTTGACTTTACAGCATCAATGCGTTCTGATTTCAAGATTGTCAGCAAAAGAGCCAGGAGTTAGCTAAGGAAAGACTTCTTCATTGAGAGAGTTATTATGAATTGGAATGGACTGTTTGGGAGAGTTGTGCATGAAAATTCAAAAGAGAACTGGATATATATTTGGAAATTATAAATTTAACAGGCTTCAGAGATAGGGCAGGCAATTTGCAGGTGCTTGGGAGACATTACTGGAACTGGTGCATCCACAGTGGCCAATGGCCTCCTCTCGTACTTTAAAGTTTTGTACTCTATCATTTATCTGATGCCAATAAAAGTAAGTATCTAATTATTTCCCAATTTAAATGCTCGCAAGTATCTGATTATTTGGTCCAGCATAGCATTTAAAATGCAACAATTCAAGGTCAGCTTCATTATGAAGTTTAATTATTACTCAGAACACGAATATTTTAAATGTTGTATTTCAATTACTAAAACAAATATGTCATAACTTTTGCACAATCTCTTTGAATAGTTTGATTTATCACTCACACGATAATATGTTCATCATTTATCTTTCACTGTCCACATTTCATATTAAATATCATTCTCTCTAAAAATTGAAAGTTTTCAAATTATTGTTCGCTAAAATGTAACAACACAAATCGTTTATTTAGTTTAATATTCTCAGTGCATGTTGAATTATAGCCATTTGTAAATTGCTGGAAAATAGCTGAAGCTGTTACAGTTCAGTGAGAAGTTAAACTAAATGATTACATATAGATGTATAAGAACGTTAATTCTATTTGATTACTCATTCGTTTGCTCACTTTGAACATATAGTCATTCAAAAGCGAACCACTTTTAATATGTTGGAGGGACAATGCATTGTTTTGAATCCTGACATTGAATATGTAATTCTGATCGCCAAAATAGTTAGATACCATGTTGTTTGTCTGATACAAAATAAAACGTGCGTTCTTTATTTTTGTGTCACATAATATTGACAGGAGTTTATATTTTAGTTCCATGAATAGAGAATCAATCTAATTATAGAGTCATAGAGATGTACAGCATGGAAACAGACCCTTCAGTCCAACCCGTCCCTGCCGACCAGATATCCCAACCCAATATAGTCCCACCTGCCAGCACCCGGCACATATCCTTCCAAACCCTTCCTATTCATATACCCATCCAGATGCCTCTTAAATGTTGCAATTGTACCAGCCTCCACCATTTCATCTGGCAGCTCATTCTATACACGTACCACCCTCTGCGTGAAAAAGTTGCCCCTTAGGTCTCTTTTATATCTTTCCCCTATCACCGTAAACCTATGCCCTCCAGTTCTGGGCACCCCAACCCCAGGGAAAAGACTTTGCCTATTTTTCATATCCATGCATCTCATAATTCTTTCCAGGGATTATAGTTCAGTTGAATAATCATAGTTCACGTCCTATTTTTGTCTAATTCACAAAACATAGCAAACATCTGATTAATACATTAGTCACCGAACAGATTATACCTGAAGAAAACAGCAGCAAATGGCAAGTCAAGAATCACATTAATAACTGATCTTGGCAGATTCTGCCTGGTGTAGGTCAACACACATATTGTACTGGCATTCAGGTGAATGTAATAATTAACAACATAACTGGAGTTTTGGGCTAACACCCCTCCCCAGCTTCCTGATCTCACACACATCACTCCTTCACACATTCACCAGTTGATGAGAATACTTAAGTTGCGTGAAACATAAATAATAGAACAGTGCAGCACTGTACAGGCTCTTCGTTCCTGGAGGTCCTGCCGACCTTTTATCCTACTCTAAGATCACACTAACCAACATACCCTTCTTTGTACTATCATTCGTGTGCCTATCCAATATTCGCTTAAATAGCCCTAACGCAACTGACTCTATTACCGCTACTGGCAGTGAATTACAAGCACCCACCACTCTCGGTGTAAAGAACATACCTCTGATATCTCCCCTAAACATTCCTCCAATCAGTTTAAAATTATCGCCCTCCCCCCACTTCATGGTAGCCATTTCCGCCTTGCGAGACAGTCTCTGGCTATCCACTCTATCTACGCCTCTCATCACCTTGTACACCTCTATCAAGTCACCTTCATTCTTCATTGCACCAAGGAGAAAAGCCCTCGCTCCCGCAACATTTCTTTTTAAGACATGCCCTCCAGGCCGGGCATCATCTTTGTAAATATCCTCAGCACCGTCTCAAAAGCCTCAACGTCCTTCCAGTGATGGGTCGAATAGAACTGAAGTCTCACCAGAGCTTTTTTGAGCTGCAGCATAACCTCGCGGCTCTTAAACTCAATCCGCACCGAATGAGAACACTATACTTCTTAACAGATTTATCAACTTGCGTGCAACTTTGAGGGTGCGATGACATGGACCACAATATCCCTTTTTTCCTCCACACTGCCAAGAATCCTGCCTTTTACCCTGTATTCTGCATTCAAGTTCAACATTCCAAAATGAAACGCTTCACGCTTATCCAGGTTGAACTCCATCTGCCACTTATCTGCCCAGTACTGCATTCTGTCAATGATCCCATTGCAACCTACAACAGCCCCCCGCGTTATCCAATACTCTAACAACCTTTGTTACATAGTAAAACTTACTAAAGTTCCAGTTCACTTTATCATCCAAGTCACTTATAAAAATCACAAACAGCAGAAGTCCCAGAACTGATCCCCGCTGAAACACCACTGATCACCGAACACCAAGCTGAATACTTTCCATGTGCTATCATCCTCGTTTTTCTATGGGCCAGACAATTCTGCATCTATACCTTCATCAATGTGTTAGGTTCCATCCTGAACGAATTCTGTAAGGTGTATGAGGCATGACCTGCCCCTCACAAAGCCACGCTGACTATCTTTAATCAAACCATGATTTTCGAAGTAATCATAAATTCCGTCTCTCAGAATCCTCTCCATTACTTTGCCCAATGCAGACGTAAGACTGATTGACCTGTAATTCCCAGGATTATCCCTATTCCCTTTGCGGAACAAGGGAATAATAATTGCCACCCTCCAAACATCTGGCAGTACTTTAGTGGACTGTGGGGACGCAAAGATCATCGCCAAAGGCGCAGCAATCTCTTCCCTGGCTTCCTGTAGCAACCACGGGTGAATCCTGTCTGGACCAGAGGATTTATCTATTCTTTGTTTGTACTTCCATCAGTCTGGACTTCACCTCAACCTGTCTACACCCTGTCCAAACGACTGATTGCCTGCTTTCCTTTTTAGGGCATTGTACAGTGCTGCCTTCCTGAGCAAGTACAGTTCCCAATGTCCTGTGAATCATGGAGTGGAAAAAATATGAACTCACCAATGCCTTCCTGATGAAGGGATTATGCCCAAAGCTTTGATTCACCTTCTCCTCGGATTCTGCCTGACCGGCTGTGCTTTACCAGCGCCACACATTACTACTCTGATCACCAGCAATTGCAGTTCTTACTTCCTCCAACACTGAGGGCTGTCCCCTCTGTACATTAAGCAGGGAAGCAATCTGCAGAAACTCATTGCATATGGAGCTCACTGTTCAGTTCTGGAAAGTTGCATTTCATTAATGCATTTATTACAAAATAAATTACAATTCAACAAATATACATTCAGTCTCAGAGTTACAGTTTTGCTTCATCAATTGGGCAGCGTGAAAACAGTATTCTAGGTGTTATATACCAGGCTGGCTATCCTTTATATTAATGCTGGGAATATTATTGGACAGACTGACGTGATAAGGGAATAAGGTAACATGGGGAATTATGACATTTTTGCCATCACACAGATGTGTCTGAGGGAGGTCATGGCTGACAACTCAATTTTCTGTGTTACATAACTATGTGTAGGAAGTGAGAGGGGTCAAAGTAGAAGGTGATGTTGCTTAATTAGTTATGAGGGTTGATAAATGAAGCGTCATCTTCTAATGACACTTTGTGGGTAGAGGTTAGCATCAAACTAATGACAGGCACACTGCTGCGGATATATTATTGACTCCCAGATTAAATAAACATAGGAGCAGATATATAATCAATTCACTGAGATGTGTAAATCCAATAATAGGATCACTATATTTAGGCATTTTAATTCCAGACATTAATTAGGGTGGTGAATTATTTTAAGAGGGGAAACGTCTTGACATTTATTCCAGAGAACTTCTTATGTGAACACGTAGCAGTTACAACAATGGGTGCCAGAAGAGTAGAGAAGTGTAGAGCTAAAGTCAAGAAAATAAGTCGAAGAGCAAAAGTGGGGGTGAGGGGTGGGGGTGTGTGATAAAAAACATTAGCAATCAATATTTTCAAGAATCCAAAGACATTTTATCTGTTTATTAAGGGTAAGAGGTTAACAAGAAAAAGAATAGGGAGTATTAGGGCCCGAGGAGGCAGCCTACGCAAAGAGCCAGAGAATATGTTAAACATGCACGACATATCGGTCTTTGCTTTGGAGAAGCAGTTCGTGGAATCACTCTCAGTTCCTGAGAGTGTGCCTTTGAGCAAATTAACACAGAAGCTGAGGAAGATTTGGAAGTTTATGCAGGATAAAAAGTGGGCAAATCCCTAGATCCAGATGAGTTGTACTTAGGCTGATGTGGAAAAGATGAGGGAAGAGATTGCAGGTCTTATACTTTGTTTTTTTTTTTAATTTTGCCACTGGCCACGGAGGTGGTGTGATCGAATAGGACAACATCTAATGTGGGTTCAACTTCCAACCAATGCTCGAAAAAAAAGCCATGTGATTTAAGACTGCCGAGTCTCACAACAGTGGAAGGGAAACAATTGTAGAAAATTGTGAAGGATCACTAACTTTCGTCAAGGCTGAGATGGACAGACGTTTAAACAAGGGTAATGGGGAAAACGCAGGAAAATGGAATGGAGGCTTAACAAAATAAATATATGCTAATTGAAAGGAAAAGCAGCCTCAGCGAGCGGACGGGCATACTGTCGCTCATATGACTAATGGTAAACTTTTTCCAATAGCCTGTATTCATTGGAATTTCAACCTCTCTCCCTCCGGAGTGAGACACGGTTTTGGAATGCAATCAATAGATTCAAGGAATTCATAAATGCAGTAATAATAGGCAGAAAAGACCAGAGTAATGCGACAACGCGGATCGGCTGTCGGGGTGAAGATCTGCATCGGTTCAGTCACCACTACAAGAATGAAGACCTCAGCAAGATACCCTCCAAGGTCAAGAAGCGACCTGCACTGAAGGACAGGTCATCACAGGCCTGGCCTCAAGGAATGCACTAACGCTACATCAGTGTAGTGTCCCCCTCCTTCCCTCGCCAAAACGAATTATGGAGCAGTCGATAAACATGCTTTTAGTTGCAGAGTAAGAAGTAATGCTTTGGTTCAAGAGGCTTCAGTGAGCAGCAGCTCAGCAAAAGGTGCAGGTACGCTCAGGTAAGCTCCTTTTAACTCTAGTCTTAGAGCAGTCGAGATGGCAGTTAGTGCAGTCGCACATTCCTCTTGCAGGATGTCGGAGCTCACGGGGATTTCAACTTGATGCGTACACGTGTGTGGAAAGTGCAGCCAGCTGCAGCAGCTGGGAGACCGTGTTCGGGAGCTGGAGCTGGATACACTCAGGATCATTCAAGAGACTGCGAACTTCATCGATAAGAGCTTTAGCGAGTTGGTCACACCCAAGTCCCTCTCTTAGCCATGTTTCTGTAATGACTGTCATATTCCATTCCCATGTAAAGATCCACGCCTTGAATTCATCTGCCTTACCTGTCAGACCTATTGCATTTAAATAAACGCAATTTAATCCAACACGCATTCCTTGCTTCCTGTCGTGTTCCAGGCAAAGAGTAGCTGGGCTAGCACCGGGAATTGCAAAGGGAGTAGGAACAGAGCGCAGGGATCCCCTGTGGTCATTCCCCTCAAAAACAAGTAAACTATTCTGAATATTGATTTTGTGGGGTGGGGAGAAGTGTGTCAGGAAATGAACGTCGGGGAAAGCAACAGTAGCCTGGTTGGTTGCACTATGACTGGCTTTAGGGCACCGCTGGAAAGGATAAGGAAAAATAGGGTCTTAGAGATAGAAGAGTCGATTGTTAGAGGGACGGATCAGAGATTCTGTGTCCTCAAATCGGAATCCAGGACGGTGAGATGCTTCACAGGTGTCAGAGTCCAGGATGACTCTCTTCAGGGGGAGGGTGAGCATCCAGAAGTCTCTGTGCACGTTGGCACAAATGACACAGGTAGATATAGGAATGAGGTCCCACAGGATGATTATAGAGACTGAGGAGAAAAGTAAAATAAAGGACCTCGACAGTGGTAATCTCCATATTCCTTCCAATTTCATAAGCGAGTGAAGGTAAGAACAGGAGGATATCGCATTCAAAATACGTGACTAAAGATTGCTGCGGGGGGGGGGGGTTCATATCTCTGGATCATTGGGATCTTTTCAGTGACAGAGTTGACCTGTTTAAGAGGGACGTGCTGCACATGCAATGGAGGAGGGTACCATTCTCTTTGCAGCCGCAAAGGAGGGTTTAAATCAAATTGGCGGGGGCTGTTGTCCTTAAGAGTAGGGAGGCAAGTGCGAGGCTGAAAGAAGATACAGTAATCAGAAACAGTTAAGTGAAGAGACAGGTCAGACTGGAACATGATAGGGAGCAAGGAATGGCTCTTGGATTAAATCGCGTTTGTTTCAATGCCAGAGTACTGACAGATAAGGCTGATGAACTCAGGGTGTGGATATGTGATCGGCGCTGGGATAGTATAGCTATTAAAAAAAACATGGCCGAGGAATGGATAGAACTGGTAACTTAATCTACCAGAGTAAAGTGCATTAGGAGGGACAGAGATGGTGGAAGGACGGGAGGGGAAGATACATTTTTGATTAAGGCGAGTATCACAGCACGAATCGGAGATGAAATAACTAAAGCATCAACCGCTGAGTTTTTGTGGGTGAAGGTAAGAAATAAGAAGGGTATGGTGACATTATTGGAGTTGCACTATAGGCCCCCAAATAGTCAACAGGAATTAGAGGAACAAAAGTATGTCGAGAGATTGGGAAGACTTGCAGGAATAGGGTTATCACAATAGGGGTTTTAATAAAAAAAAATAGAATGGGACTTCCAAAGTGTTAAGGGATTTGATGGGATGTAGTCCATTAAGTGCGTCAGGAAAGGTTCCTCAAGCAGTATATAGAGGGTCCTAATCGGGAAGGGGAAAAATTTGACCTACACGTAAGAAAAAGGACAGGATAGGTGAGTGAGGTGACAGTGGATGTACACTTTGGGACTAGTGAACATAGGTCTATTAATTTTAAAATAGTTATGGAGATGGAAAAAAATGGTTCTAAATTGGGGGTGAAAATGTGTTGCTGGAAAAGCGCCGCAGGTCAGGCAGCATCCAAGGAACAGGGAATCGACGTTTAGGGCATAAGCCCTTCGTCAGGAAGCCCTTCTCCTGAAGAAGGGCTTATGCCCGAAACGTCGATTCTCCTGTTCCTTCGATGCTGCCTGACCTGCTGCGCTTTTCCAGCAACACATTTTCAGCTCTGATATCCAGCATCTGCAGTCCTCACTTTCTCCTCTAAATTGGGGGTGGTGTGTTTTGATGGAATTAGACAGAAGTGCGAAGGGGTTGATTGGAGTAGTCTGCAAGCAAAGGGACCTCCGGCAAGATAGGAGGTATTTAAAAGTGAGACAGCTGGAGTTCAAGATCTATGTGTTCAAGTGAGGGTGAAAGAAAAGTTGACAGGAATGAGTGACCCTGGAAGACAAGAGACATTGAGGCTCTGACCAGAAAAAAAAATGTGGAGGCATGGCTCAGGTCCTGGCAGCTGGGATCGAGGGAACCCCTAGAGGTGTATAGGGGATACAGGAGTTAACGAAAGAAGGAAATCAGGAGGGCGAAAAGGGTGCGTGACGTAGCTTTGGCTGAGAAGATCAGGATGAATCCAAACAAGTACTTTAAGTATATTAAAGAAAATTATTAACTACAGAAAGAATAGGATCCCTTAAACACCAAAGTGGACATGTATGTGTTGAACTATAAGAGATGGGCAATGTCCTCAAAAGAAATTCTCCTCCGAGATTACCGTGGAGAAAAACATGACTACTTGGGAATTTGGGGAAGTTAGTGGTGATATCTCAGGGTCAGTCCATATCACAGTAGAGGAGGTATTGGATGTACTGGAATGTTTGAAGTTGGATAAGTCTCATTGTCCTTACCAGAAATATCCAAGAACACTGCAAGGGCCTGGAGAAGAATTTGCAGGCTCCTGGCTGATTATTTTGATCATCAGTTACCACAGGTGAGATCCCGGAAGACTGGAGGATAGCAAATGTACCTTTATTCAAGAAGGACTGAAAATAAAAGCCTGGGAACTGTAGATCAGTAAGCTTAACATCTGTTGTAGGTAAATTATTTGAGAAGATTCTGAGGGATAAGATGTACATACATCTGTAAAACAGGGTTTGATTAGGAATAGTAAGCATCGCTTTGTGAGTGGAAGTTCCGAATTTGTTCTTTAATGACGTGAAAAGGAAGCTTGACTAGAGTGGGCCAGTAGACATCGAAACGTGTGTTGCTGGAAAACACAGCAGTTCAGGCAGCATCAGAGGGGCAGGAGAATCGATGTAGCTGTCTGGGATAGAGAGGCATCAATAGTCACTACCCGAAGAGAGAAGGAAACACTCCCCACACATAAATCCTGACCAATTGACATGAACACAAGATATTCACACAGTGTCAGTGTGAGTGGCCCTGACATCACGTCACGATTTGACGGATCAAGGTGCCCAGGAGCCTGACCAAGATTGAACTCAATGGGAAGCAGGTGTGAACTCCCCACTGGTTGGGTCATTCAGAATACAATGTGGCTGGTGGACATCAATGCTCTCCGTTCCTGGATATCTCTGTGCGGAATCCTCAGGGAAACTTTCTCGGCACAAACATATTCAGCTCCTGCATCACTGTATTTCCCTCCATCATACGATCAGAAGTGGAGATGCTCAGTGGAGATCACACAATGTTCAGAACAATGTGTCACCTCCTCAGGTGCTTAAGTATCAATCCAAGACAAAATTCAATCTTGAGCTGTTAAAGTGTCGGCAACATTCATGTAACAGTACTCCTAGACCCTGCACATTTCCATGTTAAAAAAAGAAGCTCATGCAACATCTCAAGCTGGTTTCACAGGAATGTCACTAAGTCATTCTGCCCATCAAAACAATTGGATAAGAAGAGACATGGGCCACTCTCTTTCTCTGGCCTACTACAAAGGACGAGATTTTGAACAATAACTCTTCAAACGTTGTAATCCAATGTAGGCAGGCAGGAGGCGGAAGAGAACAACAAGCCAGGCACCATCAGGAGGTGGACAAGTCAACAGCTTGGGTATAACCCTTCTTCAGGACTGGTGGTAGCGGTATGGGAGCTACAGATAAAGTTGTGGAGCGAGAGAGGAGGAGTCAGGATGGTGAGGTCGGGATAGGTGAACACAGAGAGAGGGGTACCACTGGTTTGGAAGATGGGAGTACTGAATCCGGCTGGTAGCTGGAAGAAGGGTAGATCAGCGGAATGGAATGGAGGGGGACGGTCTGGGAAGCGAGTTGGCGGATTGGAAGAGAGGTTATTTGAAATTGGAGGATGCAATTTTGCCTGGCTTGCTGTAGTCTGCAAATCCCCTGCGTGTCTAACATTACACAAGAAGATAAAGAATCTAGTCAGTGCACCAAGCTGGTAAGCAGGAACCAAGGGTCGCCCAATAATGTCCTCGGAACCTGGAGGAGGACATTCGGCCCCTTGGAACACTCATGCATGAAGGGAAGAAGCCATTCAGCTCCTCCAGACTGTAGTACAAAGGAGGATGTCATTGATGCTCCAACATGACAAATCAAAGAAGCATGGACTGCACAGACAGACCGCTCCATGTTGCTCCTCCTGGCTCCACTCCTAATGGTACACACCTGTTACGTTAACGATACCATGATTTGCTGATAGTGAAGAGGGACAACGGATAGTTTGTGCCAAGTCTCAAAGAGGCATCTCCCATCTCTGAGAAGACAGGATAGTGTTCTGTATGGAGGTCAGAGGCTGGTGGGAATGACTCACTCTTTCAGAGTGTGGCTGCTTACAGATTTGTGAACAACATGACGCTCCATACAGGGTCACACACCAAATGCACATTGAGGCGGTGAGAGTTCATTCAGAGCCTGAAGCTCACTCTCAAACGACATGAGGCCCACTCAGGTAAATATGGTATCATAGACTCATAGAGTCCGACAGAACACAGGCAAGCCATTCAGCCCAAACTGCTCCATGCTGGCCAACACGTCCATCCATAATAACCTCATTTCCTTGCACTTTTCCCATATCCTTCTAATTGTTTCCTTCCTGTATATTTGCCAAATTGTGAAAACATGTATTGCAGAAAAACACATGTTTTAGATAACGCTATCAATGTTATGCTTTGAAAATAATGAGTGTTGGTCCATTACCCTTAAGTTTTAATACAATTACACTTTATTCTTTTGTCGTGATACAGATTATTTCCTTCACAGTCTCCTCATGATACCATCACCACACAGATTAGTCCGGCAAAACCCCTTTCCACTGACTCTCTGTGGCAAGGTGATCATTCATTATAATGGAGAGATAATCTGTACACAGTTTCCTTTTCTGAACAACAGAGGGTAGTAGTTGATGGTAAAGGTTCATCTTGGAGTGCAGCTACGAGCGGTGTTCCGCAAGGATCTGTCTTGGGACCATTGCTGTTTGTCATTTTTATAAATGACCTGGAGGAGGGGCTAGAAGGTTGGGTGAGCAAATTTGCGGATGATACAAAAGTCGGTGGAGTTGTTGACAGTGAGGAAGGATGTGGCAGGTTACAGCGGGATATAGATAAACTGCAGAACTGGGCAGAAATGTGGCAAAAGGAGTTCAATATAGGCAAGTGTGAAGTGATTCACTTTCGTAAGAGTAACAAGAAGATGGGGTACTGGGTTAATGGTCAGTTACTTGGTAGTGTGGATGAGCAGAGGGATCTTGGTGTCCATGTACACAGATCTCTGAAAGTTGTCACCCAGGTAAATAGTGCTGTGAAGAGGGTATATGGCGTCCTGGCTTTTATTGGTAGAGGAATTGAGTTCCTGAGTCCTGAGGTCATGTTGCAGTTGTATAAGACTCTGGTGCGGCCGCACCTGGAGTATTGTGTGCAGTGTTGGTCGCCATACTATAGGAAGGATGTGGAGGCACTGGAACGGGTGCAGAGGAGGTTTACCAGGATGTTGCCTGGTATGGTAGGAAGATCGTATGAGGAAAGGCTGAGGCATCTGGGGCTGTTTTCATTGGATAAAAGAAGGTTTAGGCGTGACTTGATAGAGGTGTACAAGATGATTAGGGATTTAGATAGGGTTGACCATGAGAACCTTTTTCCACGTATGGAGTCAGCTATAACGAGGGGGCATAGCTTTAAATTAAAGGGTGGTAGCTATAGGACAGATATTAGGGGTAGATTCTTTACTCAGCGAGTCGTGAGTTCATGGAATGCCCTGCCAGTAGCAGTGTTGGACTCTCCCTCTTTATGAGCATTTAAGCGGGCATTGGATAGGCATATGGAGGATGGTGGGCGAGTGGAGGTTAGGTGGGCTTGGAACAGCGCAACATCGAGGGCCAAAGGGCCTATACTGCGCTGTATTTTTCTATGTTCCATGTTCTATAACACTCTACCACTGCAGGAAGGTTTCTTCACTCCTCTACTTGAGTCATTTTGCAATGAAGGTCAGTATTCAGTTTACTGTGTTGATTACTTGCAACCTGGTATGAATTCTGTCAGTGACTCATGACTAAAGACACCCCGCTCATTTGCGCCATGGCTGATCCGATCCTCTAACTTCGAATAAATACAAAATTAAGAAGGATGGTATGTTTTGCAAAATCATTCCTTAGCCTGCTGAACAGCTGTGCTTCAATCACAGCCACACCAACAGCAACACCACTATTGCCAGTAGCGGAGGTTGGAGATGCTAGGAAGGCAATGTCTTCATGTTACTATTTCCAGTTTATTAATCCAAGGATCCAGGTGTTGATCCACACCCGGAATCGAATCTCAGCGTTGCAAACGGTGGAATTTGAATTCATTAAATAAAATGAAGCTGTGAAATCATTGTAAATTGTCATAAAATCCTATCTGCTCTCCTCATGTCCTCCAGGGAATAAAATTTACCACTTTCAGATGGTCGGGCTTACATGTGACTCCAGCGATCCATTTGACTCTCAACTGCCCGTTGAAATAGCCAAGCCAGCCGGTCAGTTATATTGCTCACTACAAAGTCTCAAAGAAATTAAAACTAGTCGGACCTCAGCACTGGCGACTTACAGCCCCAAGGACTGCATTGGCCAGGAAGGCAGCTCAGCAACACCTTCTCAAGGACAATAAGGAAAGGAAATTTAAATACTGGCCCAGCATCTCATTAATGAATAAAGGAATATAATGAATACACTCAGGGAAGAGAGACATAGAGACATAACTCAATTCAAACAGTGACTCTGAAGAAGGGCTTATGCCCGAAACGTCGATTCTCCTGTTCCCTGGATGCTGCCTGACCTGCTGCGCTGTTCCAACAACACATTTTCGACTCTGATATGTACCCTACATGGGCATGATTTTCAGTATTATGGGAACAGAAGAAAATTAAATAAGTTTAACCTCGTTTTATATTTCCATTCTAGCCAATCACCTTCAATACCTTTGTTTGCTTATTTTCTTTTATCTTTCTCTTTCTCTATCTGTTCAACTCCCTCCTTCTCCTCTTCATAATAAACATCCCTGTCACCAACATCAATCACAATATTTTCAAACTGTATTCAGTTATGATGAATGGGCTTTGGACTCGAAATTTCAGTTCTACATTTCCCTCAACCCAAGGCTGCCAAATCTGCTTAGTTTCTGTGGTAGTTTCTCGTTGTGTTTTTTTGTTTCTGATTTCTTGCATGCTTCTTTGTTTTATTGAAACTTCAATATTGTTATGAATGGGATGTCTACATCGCTGGTAAGGGCAGCATTTAATGACCTCACTAAACGCTCTTTACTGTGAGGTCATTCTTTCTGGTAATATAGAGCCAAGAACATTGCTGTGGGTCTGACGTTAGTCTTATGCCAGACCAGGTAATAATGCTAGATTTCAGTGAAATAGCTAAACTTATTGACAAAAATCTTGCACTGTGTTTGTTGATATTCGTGAAACAGACTTTTATTTCCAATTCCTGTCATTTGAATTTACGTTCTGACATCATCTGAGGTAAGATTTGAAACAGTGCCTTTCTTGTCGTAACCTGGGCCTCTGAATTACATGTCCGGTGACAATGCTTCTCTGACACACTGTCCGTGTCGTGAATTTACTTTAGAGAGAAAAACAAGGTTCTGATGGACGTGTTTGCAACGGAAAGATCCTGAGAAGAGAACGAGAATTTTACCAAGGCATATTTAACCCCCACACTGACGTCCAGATGGGAACTGGGAATATTACGGAGCTGGTAGTGGGCAGGTTTGCTGATCGAGAGAATGGCAAGAAATAAATCAATTCAAGGCAAAGGTTCTTTGGGATTGTGAACAGTCGAGTCTCAGATGTTTATGTGGACTAGGATGTTGGGCGGTTCGGAGGTTTAAGGTAATGAATGGAATTTGTATTTGAAACTGAAGGCAATACTTTCCGACTTGGCCAGATATACGTAACAGAAATAGGAATGAAGTTCACCTTGACCTATGGGATTGATTAATGGATAGAAATGGAGAGACTTACCAGGAACACCAACAATAGCGAGGATGGGATAATAACCTGCCTGGATAATCATCAGTACACCATATATTCGATCCGGTAATGTTGACCAAGACCAGGAAAAATAGAAAAGACCCTCAGATAAACTCCTGTCCATTGTTGCAACATTCCAGTGTAATCTTCTCAGATTCTCATCCTTTAATGGAACATTTCAGATTATTCTCAGATGCTTATCTCTCTTCTTATTGTCTTTGCAGCTGCTGAAACCTTTAGGTGTCGGAGGTGATGCATCTGCTGCTACAATGGGATAAAGCATTGCAAGAAGCCCCTTACTAATAGAAGATGGAAGCCATCCAGTGTCACAATTAGGATCCATGGAGACTGGCATCAACCACAGTCACTGAACAAACAAAGCAGTTAACTCTTTTCACTATGCTACCTTCAGATCACAATACCAACTGGCTATTGGTCACACCTCCCATCACCAATTGCTCGAGGGAAGTTAGTTATGAGGGAGAATGATGGATGTTTTCTTATCTTATCTCGATGATTCCGCTGTGTTGTCCATCTGCAATGCTGTAACCACCTGAACCTCCCACCACCACTCCCAAAACACAATCTAGATGCTGTTACCGTGCTCCACGTCACTGGAACAGGGACCAACCAATAGATTTACAGTGGGCATATTTGCCCTGATCATGCACTGGAAGTGTGTCTTTGCTTGGGCATTTCTCTCGTTGCTCTAATAAAGCAAGTTTGCATCTTCAGCACACAATGTGTTTACCATTTTTGTATAAACTCACAAACACCTTAACGCATTTTATTGGCTTCAAAACAGTAAGACTTATATGTATTGAATTCAGTCAAAATCAAATGTGGCATGTTGTCACAATGCCTGTCCCGTTACAAGGTTATGTTGTTCGTGATTTTTTTTAAAGAGAGGTTAAAATGACCTAAGATTCCAAAAAGTCTGAATACATAATGGTTTATTGGCGTCATTTTGTTTTAAGCTAACAATAATGCGGCAGGCAGACAGCTTTCAAGTCTTTAAAAGAAACTTGTATTATCAAGAGGACGTGGCCAGATCCCTCGTTGGGCAGGTCAGTTCAGTCTGGGGTTAGTTGAGTCAGGGTCACTGTTGTAATTATATGCTATCCCCCTCCTTCTGCCCTTCTGACCTCCTAACCTGTAAGCCAAAATCCTATAGACAACGTTTCAGGAATTTGAGGATGGATCTTGGTCAAACCTATATTGAGTTTGAAAGTATCAAACAAAGTAATTTTGATAGATGGATAAGAGGTTTAAAAATCAAGCAAACGCATGATGCTCGTCGAGAGACAATTAATTTGAAGGACTTCAAAAATTCTTGCCTGACACAGTGCAAACTCATTTGGAAGAGCAGAGAGTTAAAACAGCAAGGTTAGCAGCATGATTATGAATTGATTCATACCAGACGGTTTGGCTTCCAGAATCAATTTCAATTAATCAAAGATAGAAATTTGGGCAAAGTGAAATCACGTGTAAATGGAAAGGTAGATCTCAGAGAAGATCACAATGATAGCTTACCACAGGACAAAAAAGAAACCCCTGAAGAGGACAAAGGACGGCGGGAAATGGGAAGCCTTCAGAAACGAGCTAACAAAAATCCAGAGAAAGCATATTCCAGTAAGGGTGAAAGGGAAGGCTGATACGTATAGGGAATGCCGGATGAGTAAAGAAATTGAGGGTTTGGTTAAGAAAAAGAAAGAAGCATATGTCAGGTATAGACAGGATAGATCGGGTGAATCCTTAGAAGAGTATAAAGAAAATCGGAGTATACTTAAGAGAGAAATCAGGAGGGCAAAACGGGGGTCATCAGATAGCTTTGGCAAATAGAATTAAGGAGAACTAAGGGTAACTAGGCAGAGAATAGGGCCCCTCAAAGATCAGCAAGGTGGCCGTTGTGTGGAGCCACAGAAAACGGGAGAGATACTAAATGAATATTTTGCATCAGTATTTACTGTGGAAAAGGATATGGAATATATAGACTGTTGGGAAATAGATGGTGTCAGATGTCCAGATTACAGAGGAGGAAGTGCTGGATGTCTTGAAACGGTTAAATGTGGATAAATCCCCAGGACCTGATCAGGTGTACCCGAGAACTCTGTGGGAAGCTAGAGAAGTGACTGCTGGGCCTCTTGCTGAGATATTTGTATCATCGAAAGTCACAGGTGAGGTGCCGGAAGACTGGAGGTTGGCAAACGTCGTGCCACTGTTTAAGAATGGCGGTAAACACAAGCCAGGGAACTGTAGACCGGTGAGCCTGACCTCGGTGGTGGGCAAGTTGTTGGAGGGAATCCTGAGGGACAGGATGTACATGTATTTGGAAAGGTAAGGACTGATTCGGGATAGTCAACATGGCTTTGTTCGTGGGAAATCATGTCTCACAAACCTGATTGAGTTTTTTGAAGAAGTAACAAAGAAGGTTGATTAGGGCAGAGTATGAGATGTGATCTATATGGACTTCAGTAAGGCGTTCGACAAGGTTCCCCATGGGACACTGATGAACAAGGTTAGATCTCATGGAATACAGGGAGAACTAGCCATTTGGATACAGAACAGGCTCAAAGCTAGAAGATAGAGGGTGATGGTGGAGGGTTGCTTTTCAGACTGGAGGCTTGTGACCAGGGCAGTGCCGCAAGGATCCATGCTGGGTCCTCTACTTTTTGGCATTTACATAAATGATTTGGATGCGCGCATAAGAGGTACATTTATAATGTTTACAGATGACACCAAAATTGGAGGTGTAGTGGACAGCAAAGAGGGTTACCTCAGATTACAACAGGATCTGGTCCAGATGGGTCAATGCGCTCAGAAGTGGCAGATGGAGTTTAATTCAGATAAATGTGAGGTGCTGCATTTTGGGAAAGCAAATCTTAGCAGGACCTGTACACTTAATGGTAAGGTCCTAGGGAGCGTTGCTGAACAAAGAGACCTTGGAGTGCAGGTTCATAGCTCCTTGAAAGTGGAGTCGCAGGTAGATAGGATAGGGAAGAAGGCGTTTGGTATGCTTTCCTTTATTGGTCAGAGTATTGAGTGTAGGAGTTGGAAGGTCATGCTCCAGCTGTACAGGACATTGGTCAGGCCACTGTTGGAATATTGCGTGCAATTCTGGTCTCCTTCCTATCAGAAAGTTGTTGTTAAACTTGAAAGGGTTCAGAAAAGATTTACAAGCATGTTGCCAGGTTTGAAGGATCTGAGCTACTGGGAGAGGCTGAATAGGCTGGGGCTGTTTTCCCTTGAGCATCGCAGGCTGAGGGGTGACCTTATAGAGGTTTACAAAATTATGAGGGGCATGGAGAGGATAAATAGACAAAGTCTTTTCGCTGGGATCAGGGAGTTCTGAACTAATGGGCATAGGTTTAGAGTGACAGGGAAAAAAAACACAAAAGAGTCCTAAGAGGCAACTTTTTCACGCAGAAGGTGGTACGTGTATGGAATGAGCTGCCAGAGAATGTGTTGGAGGCTGGTACAATTGCAACATTTAAGAGGCATTTGGATGGGTATGTGAATAGGAATGGTTTAGAGGGATATGGGCCGGGTGCTGGCAGGTGGGAGTAGATTGGGTTTAGATATCTAGTCGGCATGGACAGGTTGGACCGAAGTGTCTATTTCCATGCTGTACATCTCTATGACTCTATGAATCTAAGTTAGAAAAGCTCCGATGTTTTCACTGGTACAACTTAGGTCACATGAAATCACTCTATTGGTGGTCTCGGGGAAAAAAAAAAAAGCAGAAGTAGTAAACTGGATAAGCCTCGAAGTTTTGTTGGAGTGGTAACAAAAAGCACCGTGGTAACTAGAAATCTGCAACAGAGTACGCAATCTGGTCAGTGGTTGGTTAAGGAAGAAGTGCCAGATCTGCTTATAAAATATACATGCAATGTTTATTAACATAGGCCAGGAGTAGCAGATAAAAAGAATGCAATATTAAGGGACACATGATCCTCTCAGTCTGTGATGCTGGAAGATGAGGAGATATGTACTCTTGAAGGACTATTTCCATGAAAGATACTGCTGAAGGGAATTCTCATTGAGACAAAAAGCGCACAATTATGTAAAGCAAGTGCAGAGTGTTCAGAAGAATGTGGAGACATTGTGGTAGGAGTATTGGGTACAATGTCAGCTCCAGGAATACAATTTGTCTTTGGGAAGTGTACAGCTGATTCACCTGCTGGAGTGTTGCCTACTCTGGTTGAAAATCCAGCGGAGACACAGGCAACGTAAGCAATGCAGGAGTCTTATCCTAATTATGGGGTAACAATGTCCTAATGTCACCAGTTGAAACAAGAGAGATGAAAAAATGTAAAAATAAGGAAGCTTAAGTGGCATTAGCAGACATTTTATTCCATCAGTTCGTTGAGACAATACAGGAGCAAATAGGTTATCATGCAATATACTTTGCTCAGCTAAACTAATTTCGTTTCAGCGGAAAGATGAAAATTCTAAGCAGTTGTCACAAAAAAGCATATACATTAGGGATTCTGCATGTTTCCCTGAGTGTTATTACCTTCCAAATGATGTCCTAATGAGGAAGTGGAAACTATCACATATGCAAGGAGATGAGAAATGGGCATGAATGCATCAAAAATTATTGCCAATGCAGAATAGAAAGCAGTTGTTGTGGGTGGCGCATGAGAGTCCACCTGGAGGTCATTTATCAAAGAGGAAAACACAGGCTAAAATACAGACATTTTTACAAACCTGGACTGCACCAGCATGTAACTGAAGTTTGCCAGACATGGCATACATATCAGTCAATTGGAAAAGCACAGATGGTAATAAAACCTCTATCTTTAATAAGTATTCCTGCATTTGATGAACCTTTTACAAGTGTCGTAATTGATTGGCGAGATCCACTACCACAAACAATAAAGTGGGAATCAGTACGTGTTAACAATAATGGCTGTAGCGACTAGATTTCCAGAGGTCCCTCAGATGCAATATCAAGGCTAAAAGGATTGTAGAGGAGTTATACATTTTAAAAAAAAATAATAGATACCGACTACCATTAGAGCTACAGTGAGATCAAAGTTCAAACTTCACGCCCAAATATTGAAGGAAGTCATGGACAACTTAGGAATAAAGCAAATCAAATCTACTGTATACCATCCAAAAACGCAGGGAGCACTGGAATGTGACATCAAATATGAAAGACCATGCTGAGGGTTTATGGTCAGGATTATCCTGATGATTAGGGTAAGGGAATTCCATTTGTACTTTTTGTATTTAGAGATGCATCAAATAAATCGACCAAATTTAGTCCATTTGAGTTAGTTTTGGGGAATCAATTTAGAGGACCGTTAAAATTGATTAAGGAGAAATTTAAAAATCAAAATTCAAAGACCACACATTTGGACTACGTCTCAAATATTAGAGAATGAATAATAGCCCTGTAGAGTTGGCTTATCAGCATTTAGAAGTATTGCAACATGCAATAAAACAGGAAGTGGATAGGAAATCAAACATTTGCAATTTTGCTATCGGGGATAATATATTAGGTTTACTTCCAGTAAAAGAGGAACGTTGAAAAGGAAGGTTTAGTGGACCTTATCAAATGCAAAGGAAATTAAGTGGGGGTAACTACTTGATAGGGACTCCAGACACAAAGATATCGCACAGACTGCGTCATGTGAATATGTTCAAAAGGCGTTACGACAGGGAAGGAAAGTAAAAGGACAAGGTTTTAATTATACCAAACAAAGAAAGAAGAACCAAGTTCAGAGGATCCTGAATTGGACATTCCTCAAGTTACATTGCAGTTACAAAGACTGATGCATATCCACTTGGTTGTAAGACTGTGTTGAAAATGGGTATAAGCAATTTATATTTGTTATGAAATACGTGCCAGCCACATTTCAGAGACTAACCAATAAGTGGCTGGATTATCCAACTATGTTGTGTATATTGATGACCTGGTGATTTTTAGTTACTCATGGAAGGAATATTTACAGCGCTTACCAGACTTCTTCGATCAACTTCGGAAGGCAGGCTTCGTGGTAAACCGAACTTAACGTGAATTTGCCAAAGTACAAGTCACTTTCCTTGGCCATGTTATTGCATACAGATAAATAGTACCATTGGATGTAAAGCTGAAGGTATTTGGGGAATTTCCCATACTATTGACAAAAGGAGAGTACTATGGTTCCTGGGATTGAGTCGATTTTATCGAAAAGTTAGTGCCTAATTTTAACAGTGTGGCTGCTCCACTCACTGAATTGTGAAAAAAAGGTCAAGAGTGTCAGTGGACAACTGACTGTCAAAAGGGATTTGATAGCACAAAAATGTGTTAACCACCGCCTCAGTATGAGTCACACCTGATTACACAAAGTCTTCCAAGGTGGTTTTTAATGTGAGTGATGTGGGTGTTGGCGCTGCAGGAAGATGACGAGCGGATCGAAAGACCTATTGGGCATTTCTCCAGGAGGTGAACGTTCATTAGTAGAAATATTTGACAGCTGAGAAAGAGGCTTTGAGCTTTGTATTTCCACTACAACATTTCAGTGTTTGTATTACCAACAACGCATCTGAGACAACCATATACATTGATCGCAAAACATTGAAGTTTTTTTTGTAGAAATTTAAGAACGGAAATGCTGGACGTTTAGCCAGAGACTGTAATTACAGCCAGTTAAATTGAAAGTTATGCATGTGGCAGGTCTTGAAAACATGATTGCCGATGCACTGTCGAGAACTGAAAGACAGGTCGAGGCAGTCAATGATGGGAATACCATACATTGAATCTGGATGTAGTTGTGCATACTACATGTTCATAGTAAATGCATATATATGCGCGTTTTAGTATATTAACCACTATTTCCGAGGGGGTTTGAAAACGTAAGCCATATTTGGATGTTGATGATTCAGTTTTATATCGGTAGGGGGGTGAAGTTGTCACAAAACTGATTTATTTACATGGTTATGTTGTCCTTGACATTTTTCAGAGAGGTTCTAACCAACCAAAGGTACCAATACGTCTCATTTTGGATGGTTCTTAGGGATCCTTTTGTTTATACTTGATAGATAATGCCTCGGGCAGAAGGTTTTCGAGTCTTTCAAACTACTGATACAATCACGGGCACATGGCCAGTTCTCCAGCTGCGCAGGTCAGATCATTTCGAGGGTTAGTTGAGTCAGGATCACTGTTGAAACTGGATGCTCTCCTCCTCCTTCTTCTGACGCCTGACATCGTAACCTGTAAGCTTTCTGTGTAATTTCACTCCTTGTCCTAAGCGGTTTGTTTATTGGGATTGTTACAAGCACACTAAAACAGCGTCATTAAGTTGTGATAGACTATCAGGTTCGGATAGGAAGAGTTATTCGAGTATTGTATGTTTGGTTCGTTGTATTTCATTCCTGAATGTTTCAAACAAAGTCTGTTTGTTTAAAATTCGGCAGTTTGATCAGCTAATTCACTCCGGGAATATGCACCTTCAACAGTTAGCAAAGTTATGGTCTGGGCTACGTGCTCAAAATGTTTTTTGAAGGGTCGGGCCTAGTCCAAAATAATGTACAATAACCTTGTTCGTTAACAGTCATGAATTAACGAGTAAAGGACAGAATGAATAGGATGTGGGCTATGAGATAGAATGGTCTGGGGCCAATGGCTATGGAGAGCTGAGGGGAGTACAGCAATATTTCCCAGTGAAGAGTATTCAACCATCACTCTTTCAGACAAACGGAACAAAATGCAATGCAGAGCAAGAGAACAGATTACGGTTGGCAAATGGAATGCTGAACGACAGCGTGAACAGAACAGGACAATTTGAAATATGATGTACAGAGTTATATTTTATATATGGACTGTTTAATCACAGGTTATACAGGCGGTTAAGATTTTTTATATCTGGACGGGATATTCAGAAATAAAAAGAGACACAGATAACAAAATATGTTGGATTACAGTGGGTTACAGAAGAATAAGAATGAAGATACAGCTCATACCGAGCTGGTACAGAGATGATGGGCTGCATGACAACCATCTTTGCTGGAATTATTCAGAGAAACGTATTGAAAATGTTCAGAGACTGACAAGAAAATATTCGTCATAAAACGCACAAACAATGTCATAATTAAGAAGCTATTCCTATTTTTTCTTAAAGTTTAGCTGTTTTCAGAACTTACCAAAGAATAAACAATCTGTCGTGTAATACATGTGTCACTGGCACAAGTGATTGGAACAGGAATGGAACATACTGTCTAAATATAACCGGGTACAAGATCCAGACCAATCAAGAAAAAATAAAATATTAGAGATAGTGGAAATCTTATATACAGATGCAAAATGATGGAGAAATGCAACAGATGACGCAGGATATGGTCAGAGAAACAGAGTTAACATATAGAGTCTTTTATAAAGCTGTTCTGAACAAGGTATATTGGAATAAAATAAAGTTAATTCCATTTTTCTCTGCTCCTATAGTGCCAGAACTGCGGGGTTTCTCTCCAGCACTTTCAATTGTTGCAATTTCAGTAAACAGACTAATGGTGGGCAGTTGCTTTTCAGACTGGAGGCTTGTGACCAGCAGTGTTCCACACAGGTCGGTTCTGAGTTTTCATTGTTTGTCATTTATGTAAATGATTTGTGTGAGAATATCGAAGGCATGATTAGTAAGTTTGAGGATGACACCAAAACTGGTGGCACAGTGGACAGTGAAGGTTTTCTAAAACTACAAAAGGCTTTTGATGAAATGGGTCAATAAGCTGACAAATAGCAGATAGATATCAATCCGGATGAATGTGAGGTTCAGGCAATAGCGTGTGTTTGTTGCTGTTTAGTGAACCAGGAATGGGATTTTATTCCACATCTCCTAGGTTCAATCCATCGATATCCTCATGTTCGTTGAGAGGCCTTACCCTCTCCGTGGTTACCCTTTTGCTCTTAATGTATTTGCACAATATCTTTGGATTATCCTTAACCTTATCTGCCCATGCCATCTCACATCTCGTCTTTGCTTTCTTGATTTCTCTCGAAATAATGCCCCACACTTTTTACATTGATTTAGAGATTAAATTGCGTACACTTATCTATATCTAAAGTAAGGTTTTCTTTGATTCATGAATAAAACCCCAGTAACTGCATTTGTCCATTGTTCCTTAAACTTACCAGCATTGCCCTTCACTCTAACAGGAACATAATGCCTCTCAACTCTCGTTGTCGTACTGTTGAATGTCTCCCACTTGTCATACATAGCTTTACCTGCTAACAATCTCCTCCAATCAAACTTGGAAAGTCCTTGTCCCATGCCATTAACATTTAATAGAACATAGAACATAGAACATTACAGCGCAGTGCAGGCCTTTCGGCCCTCGATGTTGCGCCGCCCTGTCATACCAATCGGAAGCCCATCCCACCTACACTATTCCATGTACGTCCATTTTCCTGTCAAATGACTTAAATGCACTTAAACTTGGCGAATCTACGACCAATGCAGGCAAAGCATTCCATACCATTACTAATCTTTGGTACTCCAATTTAAAAAAAAATAATGAAAGGCTTATTCTTTTCCATAACCATTATGAAACTAATAGAGTTATGATAACAATGCCCAAAATATTCCCCCACATTTACTTCAGTCACTTGCCCTACCTATCGAACAAAAGAAGGCCGAGTTTTCTTCTTTCTCTGTTTGGATCATTACCATACTCATGAATAAATTTTTCGTGAACAGATTGACAAATTATTCACCATCCAACCCTTTAACACTGTGATAGTCCTAATCAATTTTTAGCAAATTAAAATTCCCCATTATTATAACCTTATTATACTTATATATACCAGAGATCACCCTACATGTTTGTTTCCCAATTTATTTCTTACTGTTGGAGAGCATATGGTGCAATACCATCAACGTCTCTTTCCTTACTTAGTTTTAATTTCTACCAATACACTTTCACTGGACGATTTGTCACAAAAGAACATTCAGTGCAATCTCTTCAGAGTGAACTTTACTTCCTTATTTTGAATCCTACCTGCAAACTTGAACTTGATAAACTATCAGAAATATCTTCTCCAGTTCCAGCAATAATAAACAGCAAACCTCCCCTCCCTGCCCACCCCATGCCTTTTCCCATTCTTTCTATGACACTTACCACCTTGAGCAATGAACTGGCCAGTCTTGAACATCTCTCAGGCAAAAGTGAAGACTGCAGATGCTGGAGATTAGAGTCGAGTGTGTGGTGCTGGAATAGCACGGCAGGTCAGGCAGCACTTGAGGATCAGGAAAATCGACGTTTCAGGCAAAATCCCTTTATCAGCCCATGCCTGATGAGGGGCTTTTGCCCAAAACGACAATTTCCCTGCTCCTGACATGCTGCCTGACCTGCTGAGATTTCCCAGCACTACACTCTCGACTTGAACATCTTTCAACCAACTTTCTGTATTAAATACGATGTCTCAATCCAATGTTCTTAAACATGCCCTGAGTTCATCAGCCTTTCCTGTTAGACCCTGACATTGAAATAAATGCAATTTAGTACTTCAAAATTACTATATAGTCTCTCGTTTTTAATGTTTAATTGACGTGTTCTCCCCGCAGTCAGAAACTTCTCCATCCATTCTACAATTTTTACTGATACTTAGAATCCCCCTTGTTGTCTTCTCTATCAATGTAAACTCTCTCTACATAGAATGAGCAAATCTCCCTGCTAAGATATTGGTTGCTTTCCAGTTTAGATTAGACCCATCCTTTCTGATCCGGTCATTTCTATTCTAAAATAGATTCCAATTTTCCAATCTAAATGCCTCAACAATACAGCAGCTCTTCCGCCATTGAATTTTCTCCTTCAATCTTTTGTTCCTTCCCAGTTGTGTTTGGCCTCGGAAGTGAACCAGAAATTATTATTTTTAAGCTTTTATTTTTCGTCCTCTACCTCACCTCTTAAATTCACTCTGTACTGCTTTAATCTTTCCATAAAAATGTCATTCCTGCCAATATCGACAATAACTTCTGGCTACTCAATCTCACCTTTAACAATATGCCTGAAATGTTTCGATACGTTCTAAATCCGAGCACAGGGAAAGCAACAAACCTCCTTAAATTAACGTTTGCTGCCACAGAATCCCCTATTGATGCCCCTGGCAGAAGAGTCCACTGTATCGATAATTCTACTAACTCTTCTCAAACGTTGCCGAAAATAAGAATCATTCCAATTGTACAATAAATGATTGCTTTTCCATTTTCCTCAAAAAGACAATCCCCTTCAGCAGTTCTAAAAACTGAAAATCATTTTGATAGAGGAAGAGCCACCAGAGAATTTTGAATTACCTTCATATCGTTCCTGATAGACACCCATCTATCTGACCCATTTGCTGGATAATATTTTTTTAGAAATATTCTAGCCTTAATAACATTATGCCTAAAAGCAGGACAACTTTTACGACACCTTATGTTATCTTTCATTGCCTACAGAAAATAATGTGAAAATGGAAAAAATATATACATATACGTAACAAACATGTAAACATTAAACAAAATCAAACATTTCGCTAATTAAATCAATAAAACTAGTCGCCTTCAATACATTCCGGGAAGAAAATATTCTTCTCTGGAGTTGAAAATATGTAGGGTTCTCCGAAAGGAAGGTACAACTCCTTACTTTTTAAAAAAGATTAATTTTTCAACCAAAAAAAAAACTATTGCAGTGTAATGAAAGAAGCATTTTAAAATATAAATACACATTTCTCTTTTTTTGGTATACCACCCTTAAAAAGCTTTTTTTTAAAAAAAGTTCGTTTGAAAGAAAATCGTGAGTTTGTTTATGCTTTTTTGTTTGTTTTGAATGTTAATGAAAGAAACTAGAAAAATAATGTTAAATTAATAAACTATAATAACTATATCAAATGCAAAATAGACTGCATTAAATAGTTAACTGCCGGCAATCCCAAGAGGAGCTGCAAGATCCATGCTGCTTTAAGACCATTTTTGAAACTGTTTTTACAATATGAAGAAAAGTGGGCGTTTGTTTTAATAATTTGTTTCCAATTCAAGGTGCATTTACGATATAATTTGATCTCCTGCCATGAGTCTGTATGTAGAATTTAATTGAATCTTTATCCTCATCACTCTAGCACTTTCAAACAAAATTATAAATCGGTGTCAATCGTATAGATGGAAAGTTCCTTCAGGTCTGACTATTGCAGCGAACGATATGAAGAACATTATCCAGGTCCACGTAGAACTCAAATGTTGCAGTGAAAGCCACCTAAACCTAATCCAATATTAATTACGTACAAGCCATATGAGTGAAACATACAGAGTGGCATTGTATCAATGAGAATTCAGCTCCCAGTCCAAAATAAAATTTGTAGCTGCCTAATAAAAAAAGAGCCTCAACTGCATCAAACTGTAAATTGGAGTTTGGGGGGAATGTTAAAGAATGTTGTGGATGATACAAAGATGAGCTGGTGGTTCACAGTGAGGAGGAAAATGTGAAGTTACTGGAGGGTATAAACCCGTTTGTCAGGAGGACAGATCAAGCGCTGATGAAATTTATAACTGATAAATGTGCTAAATTTCAGTAATAGCAAGACAAGAGAGTACTCAAACTGAAGAGAGGCGAGATTTACTTGATTTTACTTTTAAGCAAAAAAGGTTGCGAGGTGCTTCTGATGGAGGTGATTAACAGCAAGAGGGGTCAGCACCGCGTGAACAGAGAACAGCTCTTCCCCTTACTCGAAGGCTCAATAAAAAGGAGACACACATAGAAAGTGAAAGTGGTCTCAGCGTTAATCTGTAAACTGTAGAAAAACTTTCCTATTTCTAAATGTATTTGATTTAAAATATTTCAAGACTTATATTGCCTCCTGAAAAACAAGATGTTGACGCAGAGGTTTGTTTTGTAGTCCAGTTTCCCCGTTCCTCGTGGCTCAGTTTCGCAATCTGTTGTTTGAAATAGTACACTGTTTTTTCCATAAAACTCGCCAAACTCGCTCAAACACGGAGACATTTTCCAAAATATGATCCAAAGGCCAATATTTGCCCATTCCCTTGACATGCCTAGACCTCTTTAATAACTTAATCTTCTTCACATCTTCCTTTTCCAATTATTTCAATGTTTTTATTCTCCCATAATATATTCAAAATATTTTTCGTAAGTTATAAATTATGGACACTTTCCATCTTACTCAATATCTAAACTATAAATTTGCAAAAATGCTGAAGTGTTTTGCAGTCCCGTCACCCACTTCCCACACTGCAGTTGCAGCAAATAGTCATCAAATCTCAAAAGAATTGCCAAGTCTTTACTTCCAATCGAAATGATCAATTGTCCCTTTATTATGAAATAGGCATATTAATTACAGACTCTCTGCCTGACTGCAATATTTTGATGTGGTTTTCTCCGGCAAATAAACATCAGGAAATAAGAACAGGGGCAGGCCATCTGGTTGCCAGGCCTGCTGTAGTAATCAACAAGGCTTGACTGTGGTCTTTTCTCCACAACACTGTCTTGTTACCGACACACAGAGCAACCGGCATCTCCCTCAACCAAACCCCTCGAATCCTTTTACCCCAGCCACCAACATTGAATAATATTCAAACAACTGCAGATGGAGCAACGCAAGAATATAGGAACTTGGAGTGGCGATAGGAAATTCAACTTTGCACTTATCCAAATTAAACACACTATCTGCAGGTATAGCAATCTGCCCCATTTTCCAATCTTATCAACATTAATCTGTAAATTATTTAGCTCCACATTACGGCTTGTTTTGCCACCTAGTTTAGTACCATTTGTTAATTTAGTTGCTCCACTCTGTCTCTCCTTCCAGGTCACTTGGATAGGTTGTCAACACTTGAGGTGGCACAGTGGTTGACCCTGCTGCCTCACAAAGACAGAGACTCGGGTTCAATTCCGGCCTCAGGCATCGGTCTGTGTGGAGTTTGCACATTCTCCCAGTGTCTCTGTGGCATTCCTGCGGGTGCTCCGGTTTCCTCCCCCAGTCCAAAGATGTTCAGGTTAGGTCAATTGTCCGTGCTAAATTGCCCGTAGTGTTAGGCATAGGGGAATGGGTCTGGGTGGGTTGCTGTTTGGAGGGTCGGTGTGAACTTGTTGGGCCGAAGGGCCTGTTTCCACACTGTAAGTAATCTAATCTATTCCAGAGTTCTGAGAACGGAACCCTGCAGAACCTCACTAGTTTCAGTTCGCCAGAGAAAGACCATTTATCCCGATGCTCTGCTTTCTGTCAGTCAGCCAATTCTCTATCCAAGTCAATACTCTACCCTGAACGCGCGGGATCCAGCGGTCTAAATCAGTCTTTTATGCAGCACCTTGTCAAATGCCTTCTGAAATTTTGATATACAGCTGCATCCCAATTATCCACATTGTTGATTACATTCTCAAAGAACTCCAGCAGGTTTGTAAGGCACAACCTGTCCTTCATAAAACCGTGCTGACACGCGTGAATTGATCTTTGTTTTTCCAAATGTTCAGTTATTTCCTACTTTAAGATTAACTGAAGCAACTTCCCCAATACAGAGGTTAAATCACTGGTCTATAGCTTGTGAATGTTTGCCTATCTCCTGTTTTGAATATGAGTGCCACATTATTAATTTTTCAATACTTTGGCACCGTTCCAGAATCCAATGATTTTTTGTATATCGTAACTAACATTTCCAGTACTTCTGCTGTTACTTCCGTTAATACGATAGAGTGCAGGTCGACGGCCTGATCTGCCTTTAATCCCATCAACGAATTTAATATCTTCTTCCCCATCATCGCACTCCTATCACGATCATTTGCACTTATTGTAAATTTTGGGAAGAAATGATCTTCCACTGTAAAATCAGGAAGCGTTGGTTCCGCCTCTGCCATTTCTGAATTTCCTGTTATTACTTCACCATTTTCATCCTCTAAAAGGCCAACATTTACTTTCAGCATTATTTACTTTTTGTCTCGTCGGAGAAGTATTCTTTATCACTTCTTATGTTTTCTACTCATTTTCCTTCGTAACCATTGTGATTTTGTTTTTAGTAATTGCTGACAATTAAAGCGTTTTTCTTTCATTCGTTCATCGGATGAGAGCATCACTGGTTAGACAGCACTCACTGTCCGTCCCCAATCGTCCAGAGGTCATGTAAACGTCAATCAAATTTGTATGGGTTTGAAGTCACATGTCGGTCAGAACATGTACGAATATTGGTTTCCGTCCATAAAGGACATTCATGAAACATATGGGTGTTTCGAGCAATGAACAATGGTTTCATTATCATCATTAAACTCTTAATTCCACCATCTGCCGTGGCAGCATTTGAACCTGAGTCCCCAGAACATTATCTGAATAAGCAGTCAGCGATAATACCACCAGGCCAGCACTTTCATGTTATTATTGACTTCCTTGTTAAAACATGGATCACTTTTCATCTTTTTTAAAATTCCTCTTCCACTCAGGATTACACTTTAATGGAAAGGTTTTGACTATCTCCCCAAGTAGTTGCCACTGTTCTTCAACTGTTTTACCCCTTAATCTTTTTTGCCAAGACCACTCAGTCCAATCCTTTCGTTAGGCCAATATAATTATCTTTGCCCAATACTAAACCTCTCCAATGTAATTCTGTCTTCACTGTTACAGTCTGAATGTGAAAATACAGCATGTTGTGGTCACTCTTTCTAAGATGATCCTGTACTACAATATGATTTATAGCTCCTTCCTCATTACCTAATACCAAAGGCAGTTCTCTGATTAGTCCGATAACATGATAATCGAAGAAATAATCTCTCATAGATTTGACGAATCGTTCTTTGAGGTTCTCCTTGCTAAATTGATTAATCCAGTCAATGTGCAATTTCAAATTACCCATAATCATTCTTGTGCCCTTGTCTCAAGCAGTCGTTATTCTCTGTTTCATGCTATTCCAGACTTTCAAAATAGTTTGTGGGTGGGAGCGAGTTGTGGGCTGCAAATGCTCCTACCAAAGGGTTTCTTTCCATGTGTTTTATTTCAAACCGGACTGATTCATCATTCTTGTCCCACGTGCTAATGCCATTCCTTAATATCATCCTTCACCAATGCAGACACTCCACCTGCTGATCCTTATTGTCTGAATACTGAATACCCTTGGACATTTAACACTCTTCCTGCAACCACGTTTCCGTAGTCCCCAACATGCCATGCCTATTTATCTTTGTTTGCGCTATTAGCTTATTCAAAATACTGCACATATTTAGTTAAAAGGTTTTACCTAAGTTCTTTTGATTTGTCTTTCTCTTTTAATAATTTTGTGTGCAGGCTCTCCCTCCTTATTTATTGATCCCCGATAATAGTGAACCTCTCATTTACTCCAGCTTTCGACTCACATTTTTAAAATTGTTATGATTTCTTCCCTCAGCATTTTCATTACACTGGCTCTGCCTATTTATTTGACAAACCTTTAATTTCTGCTCAGGTTCTGACTTGCTGTTTTGGTCCCCAGCTTCCTGTAAAATTAGCTTAAACCTACTGGAGTTGCACGATCACACCTCATTTCCAGGATGTTGGGACTCCTCCAGTTAAAGTGCACACTTTCCTTTTTGTACAGTTCCACCTGCTCTGGAAGCGCTCCGAATCATCCAAAAATCGAAAACCATCCTCCCAAACTAGCTCTTTGCCATATTTTCAACTCGATTATCTTCCTCTTCCTTGTCTCACTTCCAAGTGCACGGGAATTAATCTAAATAATGCAACCCTGGAGATCCTGCTTTTAAATTCACTTCTAACTCCCTTAATTTTCTTTCCAGGACCTTTCAATCTTTCACTCTTCTTACCTATTTCTTTGTTATCAATGTGGACCACGACCGCTGGCTGTTTACCCTCCCACTTCAGTATGCCCTAAGTTTGCTCGGAAACATTCTTAATCCTCGCAACGATCGCCCTTTTTATGAAGAAATCATAGAATCTCTACGGTGGGGAAACAGGCCATTTCACACTGCACGTCCACGCTGACCCTCCTAAGAGTAACCCGCCCTGAAGCAATCTCCTATTCTATTGTGCTGCATTTACCCCTGACTAATGCACCTAACCTGCGCATCGCTGAACATTATTGGTAAAAAGTAAGCAATTCAGTCCCATTCCTCTACACAACGTTGAATCTGCTTTCTCACAACAGATTCTGCCAGAACTACTGCATATGTCCAGCAACTTCTGGTTTTCTCAGCGATAATGATTGCAGTTTGATAAAAACGCATGCAAACCAGAATTGAAAAAAAAAGATGAATTCAGACTCTCAAGAATAAACTGAAAATTTGTTCGTTCAATGATCCCAATAAAGGTTTATTGCATTACTGCTGTTCGGTCCATGAACGTCATTTTTCACTTTCCAAATCCACGAATAAAGGAGATTTTTTACATTGTTTTTGATATCAGAAAGCTTGAAAAAGTTGCACATTTACTCCTTCTTACGGGAATGTGATTACGCCCCATTCTTTTATCTCACACACAATGTATTACTTTCTCGAAGAATACCGGTGACATTGTAAGTAATTGGAATGATAACTGGAAAGAAGGATCTAGGTAAAGGAAGGATGAGATAAAAAGGTTGTGTTTTGGAACAGAAACGACTATTACGTGAACTTCCTGAGTTGATCAAATTTATGGAACGCTACGCAAGGCAGATTAGTGATATTGTTGTGAACGTGTAGAGATATATGTTACGTTTAAGAGAGACTGGAAGCTGGCATAAAGTGTTCTGAAAAAAGTTAAAATGTTACATTTTACTGTGAAATCAATAGTGAGACTGAGTTGCCACGGAACGAAAACCAATTCAAATTCAGCCAGTCAGTTTAACATATGCCCCAACACACTGAAATCAAATTGAGTTTGAAATGTAATGTATTTGATGACATTAAAATCAATGAAATGATCCGATATTTTGAGTTTTAAAACTGGACATTTTGAACATTTAGGGGGAGAACTGCCAAGGACATCCACAAAGATAGACTGCAAGCTGAAGTGCTTCCTGAAAGGTACGTGTCTATTAGAGGTTTCCACAGCAGAACATCGAAGCCGACCGAGAGGAAAATCTATAGAGGAAAATCTACAAACGAGAGTCGACAAGGTTGACTGGTTTTTAAATGTGATAATTTTTTTTGTAAATCTTAATCGAGCTATTTTATTTTTTCAGACCGGTATTATAGAGATGGTGGTAAAAGATACGCTTAACCGAAGGACGTTCGATATAGTTGTTCGTTTTATTATTCAAAGTTTGGGTGAAGATTTGTAGCTCGGGTGCTCGTTGTTGTGGTTCTATTCGCCGAGCTGGAATTTTTTGTTGCAAACGTTTCGTCCCCTGTCTAGGTGACATCCTCAGTGCTTGGGAGCCTCCTGTGAAGCGCTTCTGTGGTGTTTCTTCCGGCATTTATAGTGGCCTGTCCCTGCCGCTTCCGGTTGTCAGTTTCAGCTGTCCGCTGTAGTGGCCGGTATATTGGGTTCCATGAACATCAACTAGCCACGAAACGCCACGACCAGCTATCCTTAGTAGCCACACACGCAGACGACAAGCAACATGAATTCGACTGGGACAACCATTATAGGGCAAACCAAACAAAGAACAGCCAGGGCATTCCTAGAAGCATGGCACTCATCCACAAACTCCATCAACAAACACATCGACCTGGACCCAATATACCGGCCACTACAGCGGACAGCTGGAACTGACAACCGGAAGCGGCAGGGACAGGCCACTTTTAATGCCGGAGGAAACACCACAGAAGCGCTTCACAAGAGGCTCCCAAGCACTGAGGATGTCATCTAGACAGGGGATGAAACGTTTGCAACAAAAATTTCCAGCTCGGCGAACAGAACCACAACATCGTTTTATTATTCTCTGTTGGACTTAAATAATAAAATTGTTAATTTTACTTTAAATAGTGACCTCTGTAAATGGATCTTTACCTCTCAAATTTAACAGCATGAGGTGAACTTTTTCTGTGTGGCTAGTTTAAATTAGCAGAGGGGTGAGCCCTGTGTTGGAGCAGCTTGGGGGTTTTCGTCCACGATTTAAACAGGTTTAGGAAGACCCAGTCTGAGATTTGGGCAGATTTGAGGTATGAAATAAAACACAGTATATTTAAACATTTGCACGTTCGTGTCCAAGATTTTAAAATGAAACGTCAGTGAGACAACTTGACTAATTTTGATGACTTGTGGTTAGTTAAAAAAATAAAAGTGAGATACATGACTGTTTAAAATATTAAGAGAGATTTGAAGATGATTCTCAAATTTGGC
Source organism: Chiloscyllium plagiosum (assembly GCF_037043375.1). Taxonomy (NCBI): domain Eukaryota; kingdom Metazoa; phylum Chordata; class Chondrichthyes; order Orectolobiformes; family Hemiscylliidae; genus Chiloscyllium; species Chiloscyllium plagiosum. The sequence goes on from NW_028270176.1 coordinate 76,489,460, forward strand.
AAGAAAGTTTAGGCGGAAAGATAAAGGCCAAACTTTTAGAATTAGAAAAGATGTTAGATTTGGATTTAACCAAGGACAAAAGGAAAGCTGAAATTGTCGGGGAATTTCACGAAAGTGTGTCAGGGAAACAGACATAGAACATTACAGCGCAATACAGGCCCTTCGGGCCTCAATGTTGCGCCGCCCTGTCATACTAATCTGAAGCCATCCCATCTGCACTATTCCATGTACGTCCATATGCCCGTCCAATGACGACTTAAATGCACTAAAACTTGGCGAATCTACTAGCGTTGCAGGCAAAGCATTCCATATCCTTACTACTGTCTGAGTAAAGATACTACCTCTGAAATCTGTCTTATACCTATCTCCCCTCACTTTAAAGTTGTGTCCCCTCGTGTTTGCCGTTCCCATACTTGGATAAAGGCTCTCCCCGTCCACCCTATCTAACCCACTGTTTATCTTGTATGTCTATTAAGTCACCTCTAAACCTTCTTCTCTCTAACGAGAACAGCCTCAAGGCCCTCAGCCTTTCCTCGTAAGACATTCCTTCCATACCAAGCAACATCCTAGTAAATCTCCTCTGCACCCTTTCCAAAGCTTCCACATCCTTCCTATAATGCGGTTACCAGAACTGTACACAATACTCCAAGTGTGGCCATACCAGAGCTTTGTACAGCTGCAGCACAACCGCCTGGTTCCGGATCTCAATCCCTCTATTAATAAAGGCCAAAACACTGTATGCCTTCTTAACAACCCTGTCAATCTGGGTGGCAACTTTCAGAGATCTGTGTACATGGACACCGAGATCTCCCTGCTCATCTACACTCCCAAGAATCTTACCATTAGCCCAGTACTTTGCATTCCGATTACTCCGTCCAAAGTGTATCGCCTCACACCTGTCCACATTAAAGTTAATTTGCCACCTCTCAGCCCAGCTCTGCATCCTATCTATGTCTCTCTGCAACCTACTACATCCTTCGTCACTATCCACAACTCCACTGACCTTGGGTGTCGTCCGCAAATTTAATAATTCACCCTTCTAAGCCCTTATCCAGGTCATTTATAAAGGTGACGAGCAGCAGTGGACCCAAAACCGACTCTTGTGGTACGCCGCTAGTTAGTGGACACCAAGATGAACATGTTCTATCGACTACAACCCTCTGTTTTCTTTCAGCAAGCAATTACTGATCCAAACTGCTACGTCTCCCACAATCCCTTTGCTCCGTATTTTGTCCAATAAGACAAATGCAGTAAAGTGAGAAAAAACTTGAATTACAATTGACGAAAATGGAGTTTGATGATAAACAAAGGGAGAGAGAAAGAGAGAGCGAAGAAACAGAAAGCAAGAGAGAAATGAGTGAGAGGAAAAAAGAGAGAAGGGGAAGGATCTTAGCTGAGAAAAGAGAGAGAGAAAAGAGAGAAAAAGAGAGAGAACGCTCTTACCTTAGCAAAGAGAGAGAGAATTTGAACGTAAGAATGCTATCGCAGACACGTTATCACGGATTTAACTGATTAAGTGGATGTGAAACTTGCATTTATCCAATGTTGTGTACAAGTATATGGGAAGCAGTTAAGGTTAACTTAGATTTAAGATATCTGCATGTTATGGTAATGTGTTTAAAGAATAGAAAAACAAATGAAACCATGTTTTCATTAGGATGGTTCTTCTTTTTTGAGAGGGAGGGTGTTATGAGCGTGTAAAGGGTACTGTGCCTTTAATAGAATTGAAGGATTTAGCAAGCACTGCGAGTTGTGGAAAATTTACAATGTTACATTTGATCCCGCAGCTGGCAGTACCTGGCTTGGTATGAGACAAAAAAAAAAGAAATTCGACCTATCAGTTTACATTATGCCCCAAGATATGAAACTCCAATCAAGTATGAATTTGGCATTTTGACAACATAAAAAAAATGAAACGATTCAATGCTTTGGGGTATAAAGCCGAAAAAAAATGAACAGTTGGGGGACAACTGCCAACATCTGCAGACTGCCTGGAGAATAGCTATCTTAAATTCACCTTTACGTATCACTGATCTGTTAAACAGAAACACTAAGGAGAAGAAAAGAAGACAGAGGAAGATAAGAGAAGATTTGACATCTGGCTCGTTCTGAAATTTGAAATTTTTTGGTCAATCTTAATTGGGGGGTTTTATCGGGCAGTAGTGTAGAAGAGAAAGTAAAAGTAAGGTGAGAGAAAGGAGTTGCAAATAGTTGTTAGTTAAATATTCCCTGTTAGACGCTAAAAAATAAAAGTGTTAATTTTTACTTTAAATAGTGACCTTTAGGATAGTTCTTGGCCTTTCGAATTTTAACAGATTACAACCCAGATTAAATATTTTCTGTGTTGCAGGTTTAAATTAGCACAGGTAGGGTTTTGCCCCGTGTCATAACACATTAACTCTGATTTCTCTGCACAAATGCTGTCAGACTTGCTGAGCTTTTCCAGCACGTTCTGTCTTTGCTTCTGGTTGACAAAATTTGCCGTTCTCTTGACTTTCTTACGTGTATCATTGACAACCATGGTTGAGGTGCTGGAGGACAGGAAGACAGCTAATGTTGTTACATTATTTGTAACAAGACTGCAAGGCAAAGCCAGGGAACTGCAGACTAGTGAGTTTGATGTCAAGGGTGACAGTCAGGATGCACATGCGTTTCGAAAGTCAAGGACTGGTTCGGAATAGACAGCACGGTTTTGTGTCCGGGAAAACCTGTCTCACAAACTAGATTGCAGTTTTTGAAGAGGTGATCGGGAAAATAGATGAAGGTAAAGCAGCATACGTTGTCTACATGGACCTTAGTGAGCCCGAACAAAATTCCACATGGTAGCCTCCTTAATAAGGTTTGATCACAGGGCATCAGGGAGAACAAGCCATTTAGATACAAAATTGGCTTGACAGAATGAAACAGAGCGAGCTCGGCAAAATTTGTTGTTCCAATTGGAGGTCTGTGACCAGTGGTGTGCCACAATGACCAGGCTGGTGCTGTTCATTGCTTTTGTAATTCATTTGGATGAGAATATAGGAAACACGGAGAGTAAGTTTGTAGATGAAAAACCCAAAATTGATGTTATAGTGGGCAGTGTAGAAGGTTATCTTAGCCAACAATGAGATCTTGTTATACTGTGCAAGTGTGCCGAGAATTGGCAGATGGAGGATCATGCAGATAAATGTGAGGTGTTGCATTTTATTAGACAAACCAATTGCAGGATTTACAAAGTAAACAGTAGGGCGCTGGAGAGTGTTGTCAACAGAGAGACCCAGGGTGCAGGTATGAAATTCCTTGAAAGTGGAGTCACAGGTGGACCGGGCGGTAAAGAAACCGTTAGGCACGCTAACCTTCATTGGTCAGAGCATTGCGTGTAGGAATTGGAACATCATGTTGTGGCTGTACAAGAGAATGGTAAGGCCACATTTGGAGTCCTGAGAACAATTAATGTCGCCCTGCTATAGGAAGGATACTATAAACTGGAAAGGGTGCAAAAATATTTGAAATGTTGTGACGTGGACGGGTCGTTCTGAGATATATGGAGAGGCTGGGATTTTGTTCCCTTTGTGTAGCGCGCTGAGGGGTGACCTTATAGAAGTTTATTGAGTCATGAGGGATATGGATAGAATGAATAACCAAGCTCTTTTTCCCCAGGGTGATGCTGTCCAAAATCAGAGAGGATAGGTTTAACGTGAGAGGGAAGAGATTTAAGTGAGATCTATGCAGCAACTGTTTCTTAAAGAGGGTGGTGTGTATATGTAGCGAGGTATCAGAGGAAGTGGTATTTGTGAATACAATTACAACATTTGAAAGACAATTTGATGGTCCAGGAATGAGAAAGGTTTGGAGGGGTATGTGCCAAAAGAAGAAAAAACGAACTCGTCCAGTTTAGGAACGCTGGTGAGCATGGATGATTTGGGGCGAAGGGTCTGTTTGCATATTGTATGACTCTAAGAATCGATGACTCTATAACTCGTCTTTCATCACTAATTCTTCATTGCCCTCAATTCATTTCCAAGTCCAGGATCCTCTGTAAATGCTTTCAATGATCTAACTTTCTGAAATTTCTTAAACAGAGAATTTCTAACATTGATGAGGTGATGTCGATAACAGCAGTAGCAATAGCAGAATTATATTTAACTACAATCTGTAACGTTTTGCCTGGGATAATCCCCCAGTCTACCATTACCACCAAGCCAATCAATAGTTCAGTGATGTATGAGTGAACATGCCAGTGTCAGAACCATGTGTACCTAAACCTGATGACAAACCACTAAAGCTACCACAACTGACTGCTTGCATTCCGAACAGTCGAATTGACATCTGATTGACAGGGTGCAATGCGCCCAAGACCAACAGACCAACAGTCCTGCCACATTCAGTCATAAATGGCGATGGATCATGAAACAATTCACTGTAGGAGAGGACTCCACAAATATCCCCATCCTGAATAATGGAACAGTCCGTACATCAGTGCAAAAACAAAGATGTAGGATCTGCACAATTCTCAGCCAGAATTGTTCAGTGAATGATCCACCTCACCCTCGACATGATGCCCACAAAATCACTGATGGCAGTCTTCAATCACTTCGATTCGCTGCACGTGACATGAAGAACCAGCCGAACACAATTGATACGACAAAGGCACTAGGCCCTGATACCATTCCTGCAATATGACTGAAGACTTGTGATGCACAACAAGCCATGTCCCCGGGGGAGCTGTTTCGTTCCAGCTCCAAGTCTGCCATCTCCCTGCCAAAGCAAAACATTTCTCAGCTATGTGCAGTTTCCTAAGAGGGGAAAACTTGCAATCTGACCAATTACCACCCTCTCAGTCCCATCACCATAGCCAAATTGGTGGAAGATCTTTTTGGCAGAGCTGTCAAGCAGCACAGAAATAACCAGCTCAGTGTGGTTTCGGATAGGTCCCCACGTGTATTTGGTGCTGTTCTGAAAATGTCACTGGTTAACAAATCCAGACCAGGCTAATTCTCTGGCAGCTGGTGGAAGTTAATAGCAGATCTAAACTCTGGTGTCAGTAACAGTAACCCTGAAATCAATGTCGATTGCAAACGTCAATTTGCTTCCACAACGTACTTTCAGGAAGTGAATTCCGGGCTGGTGAATTCCATGCATTCCTGGTCTGGCCTAAATGTGATGACAGGAACACAGCCATGTGGTAAACTTTTCAATGGTCTCTTAACCAGTCAAGCAAGACAGTAAATTGTATTTAAGTGCTCCGAGTTTGGACGGATAAAACCAGCAGAACACCCGGCTGCAGCCTCAGTATCGGAAAAGGGAACGAGAAACACAGTCCTGTTGACCCCACAGAAACCTCCTTCCTAAAATCTGTGAGCTTGTGACAGCCATCCTCCCGCTGTCTCCCGATCCATTTAGTGTCTAGAAATCCTTATTTATATTCAGTGTCCTGTCTTCCACAGCCTTATGTGGGAGAGATTTCCCATGGTCAGCAGTCTCTGATTGCAGGCATTTATTCTCATCTCAATACAGAGTGGCCTGCCTGTACCTAATATTGTGGCCCTTTGTTTCAGATATCCCAGCCAGGGGAATTATCGTTCCTGTTTCCAATCTGTCTCGTCCTGTCAGAGTTTTATTTATATGTCACTGAGATCTCCACTCATTTTTAAACCCCATTAAATACAGGCCAAGTCGCCCCAAACCCCGCTCCCACACCAAGCCTGTCTTCCGAGAGATCAGTCTGGTCATCCTTCACGGTACTGCCTCAATATTCGGTTTGTCCATAATTAGGTAATGAAACCAAAACTACACAGAACACCGCACAATGTTCGAGATGGGGTCTCACTAAGGCCCTGTGCAATTTCAGTAAGACCCCCTTACTCCTGGACTCAAATCCTCGCGAAATATTAGTGAACACACGAATTATCTTCCTACCAACTTTGCGTTCCTGCAACACTGCTTTCATGACGAATGTACATGGAGATTCAGAACCATTTCAATGTTACAGCTACCCACTTGGTGGGTCTGTGTTCATGGGTCATTGTGCCAATGCCATTTCCAGTATTGAATTCTGGCTTCAGAACTCACTGCCCTGCACTGACGTTAGAGATCTGCGCAGAAGAAACAGAAATTCCTTTAAAGATCAGCATGTTTCAAATAATCCCTTTTCAAATGTTAGGTTGCAGTTCTATTGCTCCCACCAAAGTACATACCGACACATCTACCTTCATTGCTCTTCATCTGCCACATATTTGCACATTCACTCTACTTTTCTCAATCATCTTGCAGCTTTATTTTTCAATATCCTCCTCACCCACTCACAATCCGACATCGTTTAGTGCTGTCAACAGACTGGAATATACTGCATTTGATTCCCTCAACGAAATGTTTGAGTCATATTGGGAATAGCTGGTGCCCAAGCACCGATCACTGCGCCACCCAATGATCCTTGTACTTCAAAACAGAGTATTGTATTCCTGTTCACTGTTTCCTGTCAGCTCTCCTATTCTAAAAAGAATCACATTTTATCCCAATTCCATAATATTTGATTTTGCATACTCGTCCAGAGTCTTTCCCAAAATCTTTCTGAAAATTCCAAATGTATGGCATCCTTTGATTCTCCATATGTATCAACCAGTCAGTTTCTCAATTATGATTCCCATTTCATGCTGACCCATTTCACAATAACGAAAGAACTAACAGCGTCAATAAGATCATGGCTGATCATTTCATGGCCTCAGCTCCAGTTACCAGCCCGCTCAACATAACCCTTATTACCTTTACTGCTCAAAAAATTATCGATCTGCGCTTTAAAAAACATTCAATGACAAAGCCTCAAATACTTCACTGGGCAGGGAATTCCACAGAGTCACAACCTTCTGGGTCAACAAGTTCCTTCTCAATTCAGTCCTAAATCTGCTCCATCTAATTTGGAGGCTTTGCCCTCTCGTCCTACTTTCACCTGCTACTGGAAATGTCCTCTCTATTTCTATCTTATCTATTCCCTTTTAGGGATATATGTTTCTATCAGATCCTCCCTCATTCTTTCAAATTCCATTCAATATATAATTCCACTCTCCTCAGTCCAAACCCCTCAACTCTGTAACTAAACTAGTGAACCTCCTCTGCGTCCACAGTAGTGATGAATGCAGATTTCTCCAGCTTCCTCATTTCCCCTCCCCCACCTTATCTCAGTCCCACCCCTCGGACTCAGCACCGCCTTCTCGAAATGCAATTTCCTCCCGACCTCTCCGCCTCCACCCCGTCTCCGGCCTATCACCCTCACCTCAACCTCCTTCCACCTATCGCATTCCCAACGACCCTCCCCAAGTCCTTCCTTCCTACCTTTTATCTTCGCCTGTCTCATTCCTGAAGAAGGGCTTATGCCCGAAACGCCGATTCTCCTGCTCCTTTGATGCTGCCTGACCTGCTGCGCTTTTCCAGCAACACATTTTTCAGCTGCGTCCACAGTAGTGGCAGAACATCCTTTCTCAAGTAGGGAGACCATAACTGCACACAGAACCCCAAGCGTGGTCCCACCAGCACCTTATACAGCTGCAACATTACCTCCCTGCGTTTAAAATCAATCTCTTTCACAATGAAAAACAAATTTCTATTTGCCTTGTTAATTGTTGCACCTTCAGACCAACTTCTGTGATTCATACGCAAGGACACCCAGGCACAGAAACATGCTCTATCTTTACAATGCAAAAACCATCCTTTTTATTGCTATTCCTTCCAAATTGGATGACTTCATATTTATTACAATTGTACTCCATCTGCTAGACCTTTGTCCTCTCACTTAAACTATTTATATCCTTTGCAAAATTTAACTGTCTTCTGTATACTTTGCTCTGCCATTCATTTCAGTATCATTTGCAATGTTTGAGACGTGGTCCTCAAATCCAAATCATTTATGCAAGATGTGAATAATTGCGTTCCCTGAGGCACACCACTAGTACTGATCAGCAACCAGAAAGGCACTCATTTATTCCCACTCTTTGCTTCCTGTTAGTTCACCAATCCACTACACATGTTAATACATTACCCGTAACGCCATGCAGTAACCTTTTAGAATACCTTTTGGAAGTCTCAGTATACCACAGCTACTGGGTCCCCGTAGTCATAATGTCTTTATAGAGTTCCAATAAATTAGTTAAGCATGACCTGCCTTTCATAAACTGATGCTGTGTCTGCCCAGCGGCACAATTTCCCCACTACACATGCTCGGCTAACCGGTCTACAATTCCCCACTCTTTGTCTACCTTTCCATTTCAACAGTTTTCTCTGCTTTCCTGTTTTACAATCTGCTGGAACTGCACCAGAGGCCAGTGAATTTAGAAAAAATTCCACAAACGTATTTGATATTTCTCTCACCACCTCTGTTAGTACCCTGGGATGCATTCCATCAGGGCTACGGGACTTATCTAACATTACCTCCGTTACCTTGCCCAACACTATCTCTCTCGTGGAAATGTATGCTTCCAGGTCCTCACCTACCTTCCTCTATTTGACAATTATTGGCATGTTATTAGCGTCTGCCGATGTGAAGACCAACAATTCATCAGCCATTTCCTCATGTCCTATTAGTGAATCGCCCTTCTCACCCTCTAAAGGACCAGTGCTTACCTTCGCCACTCTTTTTGTTTTATACATTTATTGAATCTTTTGCTATCTGTCTTTGCTCACATAGGTTAATTTTGTTATGTTTCTTAATAACGTTATTGTTGCATTTTTTTCACCTTTAAAGTTTTCCCAATCTTTTAGTTTTCCCATGGTCTTTGGCATTATTTATGCAATTTATTTTATCTTGATAGTCTCCATTATTTCCTGAGACATCATAGCAGGTTACCTTTTGTTTTCATACAGTCCTTCCATTTTCCTGTTACATATTGTTGCTGAGCACTTGGGAAACATTGCTTTGAAAGCCATCCACTATTCATCAACAGTTTCTGCGTCAAGCATTTGCTTCGAGCCAACCTTAGCCAACTCCTCCCTCATCCTATTGTAGTCTCCTTTATTTAAGCACAGGTCCCTGGTATTGGATTTTACCTTCTCACCTTCCATATGTAGTCTAAATACTTCAGTCCCAATAATTTCTCTTAAAGCATTTATTTACTAATTTCATTCTTTTTCTCTCGAGACTTAGGCTTGCCAGTGTTGCTGGGAAGATTTGATTTGTTTGGTCTGTTTTCTTCTGTGAAGATAGAACTGAAGTAGTTGCTTCATAATTCTGCCATTTCCCTCTTCTCTATTCTCCGTTCTCTGGGTTGATAAGTAACGAATTTGCGCTTGTTTCCTCTAACCTTTTCCATTGACAGTTCACTCTTATAATTATTGTTGATGTTCTCTTCGGAAAACCATCAATTGACGTCCACCGCCATAGAATCACAGAATTATAGGCTCTGCACCGTCAGAAATACAGTCTATAGTATTCCCACTTTCCTTCACGAGGCCCCTAGCAGGGAATGTTATGACACTTCCAGTGCACATTCAAGTAACTTTGTAACCGTTGTGAGGTTACCATGATAACTCCCCCCTCAGGAAGAACATTCCAGACCCCAAAACCCTCTGGGTGAAAAACATTCCGCAAATCCTCTTTAACCCTCAAACCCTTCAATTTAAACGTGTGCTCCTTTGACTAAAAGGAACAGCTGCTGTCTATCCACCCTGTCCACGTCCCAGTAAGCTTATCCTTCTGAATCATGCCCCCTTAGCCTTATCTGCTCCAAAGTAAACAACCTGAGCTTATCCAGCCTCTCTCCATAGCTGATGTGCTCCATCCCAAGGAACATCCAGGTAAATCTCCTCAGCACGCCCTCCAGTGCAATCACATCCTTCCTATAATATGGCTTCAAGAACTTCACACTGTTATCCATCTTGGCGAACCAATGTCTTGTATAGCTCTTATAATCTATGTTCCGATGAGTAGAGGCTGTATTTACCGTTCCCAATCGCTTCTTAACTTGACTACGAAACTGTCCAGTCACAGGGATTTGTGGCGAAGCACCCTCTGATCTTCCTACTGTGTTACCATTCACTGAGTCCTCTCCTGTCTGGTTCCTACTTCCAAACTGCATCACCTCATATTTATCAGGATTACATTGCATCTGCCATTGATTTGCCCGTCTGACCATTCCATCTGTATCTTCCTGAAATATAAGGCCTTCCTCCTCACTGCCAACCACCTGGCCATTCTTTGTGTCGAATATGCACTTATTTATCGCACCCTCCAAACCCTCTCCACATTCACATCTACATCATTTATGAATACCACAAGTAATAACGGGCACTCTTGATACCATGAGATTTTAGTTTCTTTATCAGTTTCTCATATGGGGCATTGTGAAATGGATGACTATGCTCTGATGACTTCACGCTGACTCGCTGATCAAACATTGCCTCTCTCAATGAAGATCAATTTTCTCCTTCGCTTGAATACGAATCTCTGGTGCTGTGAGGCAGCAGTGCGAACCACTGAGCTGCCCAATGCGGACAACACAGCTTGTCTGCATACTTCAGCCTTTGAAAAATGACATTTCAGCAGGGAGATTTCATAAGTCTCCAAAACTGTCATTCAGCGACAGCAGGAGGATATTGAGATCTTGAACGGCTTGGTCAGGAACAGGAGCAGGACATGCAAGCCATCGAGACTATAATGTAGGAACACCAGGATGATATTCAGCCTGGCGAGTGTACAAGGCAGAAATAGAATGAGTCCAAACAGACATCTGGCACTTGCACAGCAATTGGAGCAAATCTTTTACAGCCTTGGGCCTGTTATACACGAATTCTGAAAGGGAATGTAGAGGTTATAGAAAGCAAAGAACCTAGATTAACCAACTTCACTAGGGTACTTAAAAAAGGTGAGAAAACGATTGGGACTTAAGGTAAATTGTTAGAATCCATTATGAAGGGATTCATAACAAAAGATGTTCAAAATCAAGCCACAATCCAACACAGTCAACATCGTTTTATGAATGATAAATCATGTTTGAATGAATTGACAAGCTTTCTTAAAAGAAGTGACAAACAAGTTGGATACTGGGATCATATAGATGTACTAGATCTGGATTTCCAAACAGCAGTATGTCACAAAAAGATTAATATGCAAGACAGGACTACATGGGAAAGGGAAAGATTTATTTGCTCATAGAGATGAGTGGCTAAGCAATAAAATGCTACGATATGGAGCCGCTTGTTTTGGACTGGGTCGGGCAAGGTCAAAAATCACACGACACTAGTTTACAGCCCAAGGTTTTATTTGAGAACACAAGCTTCCATAGCGCTGCTCCTTCATCAAGTTAGAAAGAGGAAGACCTTAAACACAGAAGTTATAAGGAAAAGATCAAAGGGTTATACAATTCATGCACAAGAATTGTATACACCTAAAATGGCTCTTAAATCCTTAAACACTTAGATTGGATGTGCAGGTTTTCATTGACAATCTCTAGTCATCCAGTACCTCACCTGTAGCTATCGATGATACAAATATCTCCGCATGGGGCCCAGCAGTCATTTCCCCAGCTTCTCTCAAAGTTCTAGCATATATCGAATAACGTTGTGGACATTGATCCACATTTGTACATTTTAAGACCTCCAGCATCTCCTCTGTAATACAGACACTTTACAAGATAACACTATTTATTTCCCAAGTCCTCCCACTTCCAT